>NC_071571.1:123956299-124021299 GCF_024509145.1 Vidua macroura | reverse complement strand
TGGCACAGGGTAGGAAAGGCAACTGACTGTAAGAGGCTGTACATTACACCCATTGTCGTTTTCTCAGGCAAGTCAGTTTGCTAGAGAAAAGAGCACACAAAGTGCGTCATGCACACAGAACTGTAAAAGTGAAGTTATGTCAGGAACAGTCTACTAGTGCACGGATAAGAGAACAATAAATGCAGGCTCTGTAATGGAGGCTAGATAGGTATTAGCCACAAGGAAGCACTAATGGAGTGAACAAGAATAATGTTTAAATCATCAGTATCCAGGTGCTTAGCGTTACTTAAGAATCAAGCAATTAGGATTCAAAAAGAATAATTATCAGATTTAACAAAGAGGCCATTTAATGTTTGTCACTGTGTCATTAGTCCTATTTAAACACTAAGGAGTTAAAATGCATTGTGAGCACGAATTAGATAGTACAGTGAAACAAGTCACAACAGCTATAATTAAAAAGTGGGTAATTGCTAGAGTTAGTGCACAATAACATTGAAGATGCTATTACTTGCTCCTATGCTTCCAACGGGAAGTAACAGGCAATTGTGTGTGGAGCCTGCTGAAAATATATGAAATGATAAATACTGTAGATGGAAAACACATGCATGATACAGTTAATGTGAACTGTTGCCTCAGCTTGGTCATGGTTATTTGGGCTTGCCACCTACTTAGGATTTTTTCCAATTTCATTTTATTCTCAACTTCTTCAACTCTTGTACAATTTGATGTCTTCAGTCTAATCACAGTGAGGATGACTAGAACAGGCAAGATCTACTACATTTTCCAGATATTCTTTGCAATTTAGTTGAAATACACATAATTCAGTGAAATATGCAGACAGATTGCTTTAGAACAGTGCAATCCACTTGTTTTATTGGAAGGTAAATGTGGAATGAGGGTTTCCAAAACTAAATTTAAAAACCTGATGAAGCTAATACTTGATTTACAGACATGAGACATACAGAGTAGAAAATGTACTAATCATGAACAAACATTCAAATCCTGCTAATTATTTTAAAGTGACTATCAAAGAGGAGAGACTTCTCTTTCACTTGGAGGAATTAGAGGGCTAAAAATATAAAAATGAAACTGCTACCAATGGGCCAAAAGCAAACAGAGAACAGAATTCAATGCACTAACGAAAGCCATTGCTGCTGAATCAAATTTCTCTCTTGATAAGATTTCAAAACCCACTAAGTACATATTACCCAGTGATGTGTGCATTCTTGGAAAAAGCTGCTGTGCATCTTCAAGGCAGCCCAGGCTTAAGTGATGTGAAAAGAACCTATGGTAATGATGATGACATTAAAAGGTTCATAGAACCAGTATCAATAGCTAGAAGCAAGATGAAGCACTAGCTTTCTGCAAGGGATCATAGGCAAAACACAAAGCTAAGGAAAAAGAGAATGTGAATTTTAAGAACAGTTGAAAACAGCAGGTGAACTCTTCTATCTACAGTCACCTAGAAAATAAGAAGAAGCTTGAAGAACAAAGATGAGCTGGAACTAAAATTCTGTATGAATTAGAATTCTACCAAGTAACTCCTTATTAGGAATTATGCTGAGCAAACACTGCAGTAATTTTCAGACCTTGCTCAGCATTTGATACCCATAAGATGGTAAAATTACATTATTTAGAAAAATGTATCCCACAGGTGAGGGGATTGTGACATATAATCTCAGAACCACACAATAATTCTGACATTAAAACCTACTTGTTGAAGAACAAAATAACAGAATTTAAAGTTAATATATCCTTTTATTCAGAAATGAAGCTAACTTATTTTGCAAAATTTAATAATCACAAATAATAATCTAGTTTAAGCACCATATAAAGAAGATAAAATGAACTGTAGTTTGAATAATTCCATCTTTTGTGAATTAGCATTATTTTCATAGGTTCCATTTCAAATCTTTTGTAAAAGCAAATACTGCATTTAAAAAAGCATAGTATTTTGCAAAATTTGGCTGGGTTTTCTGCATTTTGGAAATCCATAAAAAATACTGGATGGTCAAACATGAAAGTGAAATCCCTTATAAACTTGTATTAACCAGTGAAACTAATCAGTGCTACTTCTCTGCCTAGAATGAGGAAAGCGAATCACAAAGGAGAATTTTATGTTTACAATTAGGTTTCAATAGTTCCCTGTCTGAGTAAACACATTCTTTCAAATTTAGGATCTTACTAATGTTAACATTGTCCCTCAAACAAAAATGTAGGACAAGAATGGATGGGCTTTGCTACAGGAAAAACAGTTATCAACCCTGTAAGCATCAGTAAAAACAAGTAAATACTTCAATATAAGGGATCCCAGTGAGGCTTCTTCTTAAGTGCATTTTTGGGTTTGGGTCCTAGAGAGAAGAAATTACACACTTGCAGAGGAATTCACAAGAAGCAGACTTGAACTGAATGGGAGCTTCAGCAAATCCTTCATGAAAAGAATGATGCAGAGCAATTGTCCTGCTCGCTGAAAATATACATGCTGCAAGAAGAACTGTAGCCAAGGAAAAGCTTGCTTGGAAGCTTGTTTCCAAAAAGATACTTAAATGATTCTTAACATCAAATATGAATGTGAGCTATCAGACAGAGCATGGTAGAGAAGAAAATAGAAATCAGTTAATTAGGTGCAGAAAATACTAGTGTTGAACATATACTGGAGCACATCTAAGTACATTACTGTTTTTCTAAGATGAATGATTAAAATAATCTCTCTCTTTTTTTTTTTTTTTCCTTTCCACTTGCTATCACTGCTCCATTATGTATCATTAGGGAATGGAGATTTATGTATGCAAGTATTTTCCAGGCAACAAAAGGGGGATGTAGGGGCTGTTTAGCATATGGCAGAAGAGGAAGTTAACAACAACATTCTAGTAGCTGGTTTACACAGTGGGCTTTGCCCACAATGGGCTAATTAACCTTAAGAAAATGAAAGATGAAAGAGGGTAAAAATCCATTTCAATTGGCAGTGCACTATGCATGATATCAAAGAAGAGGTGTTTGGTGGAAATTAGAAAATCTGAAAATGGAATTGTTATGGAACAGTTGGCCTCTAATAATGCCTTTTGTATTATTAACAGGACAATTTACAGACTTTGAGGCTACACTGGTACCAGTGAGTTAAAGAGTATCAGGGAACATTTCCCAGAAACTGAGTGAAAACCTTCTTTAAATTTAAACAGAAAGAACAGTTGTGGACACTGTTTTGGGCTAGGCCAACTAGCCTTCTCCTAAACAACTCCTGAACACAGCTTAGAGGGTGGGTCTGTGGGTCCAAGACCATTCCCCAGACACACTTTGCATGGGAACTTCCGAGTATTGGACTAAAAGAATATATACCCAAGCAAATTTCTTTGAGCAATATAGACAAATCCTGAGTTTTCTGAAGCCCTTTTTACCTGAAGGTCAACCTAGCCAAAGCTATTTAACAAAGTTATATAGAGAAACCATGTCTATAATTTTAATGAACAACAACCAGCCATTTTAGGACCAGAACGCTGTATACCATTAAGAAGGAAATACAGAAACTTTATATTTCCTTTATATGCAATCTCTGTGCCAATAACTGTTTGACAAAAGCCAGAGGGCACTCAGCCAGAGACTCCATTGTAGAAGGAAAGCCTCTCTGATCCAATGAAGAGAAAAACAAGATGCTTTGACCACCACTTAGGGAAACAACAACATGATCATCATTAATCAAAGTAGACCTGGGTAGTAGAGAAGACATTGCTACAGTCTCAGTAAGTCTAATAACACTGGTGATTAAGACTTTATTTTACTTGCCAAAGTGTGTTGCTTTCTAAAGCAAAGTTTAGAGATCAATAGCGAGTGGGATTACTGGATAAAATGATGTGAGGGGTCTTAACTAGCTTCCTGACTCTTCTGTGCACATATTTGATATGAATATGCAAAACGAGAAGATGACTGTGTGAGCTTCAGTCTGCAAGGCTGCAGTCAAGTGAATCTGGAGTGCAAAACTGGAGCCTACTTCAAGAAACACATTAGGTTCATTCTTTGAGGACTAAAAAAATCTGGCTGCAGAAAACTTGGCTCCTTAATATCAGTGAAACTTATTGCAAGAGGGAATGCTTTCCAAGATGAGCAAAACCCAGAGTCACATGAGAGTCAAAACTATCAGTAAAACAAGTTAGGTGTTCTGTTAAAAGTGCAAGCCTAAAGGAAGAGGTACATGTCTGTAATGACTAAACTGGAATTTGGGTCACTATTGAAACTGCCTTTACAAATCACCTTCAACAAACCCATTTTTATTTTAGCAGGCAGTTATTCAGAAATATAATAGAGGGTCCTGGGCAGCATTTATGTTAAATATTTATTCTGTATTAAACAACAGGTTGGAGTGATCTAAGGGGTGAACCAATTTCCTGATGAACTGACAATGTGAGAGTCTATTTTGTGCTTAATGATATATTACATTAAATATTTGCATACAAAAAATTACATACAGAATTCTAACCCATTTTTTGACTAAAGGAGTACCATCAAAACAAACAAATAAGTATAAGCATTATATATTTTTATTGCTTTTGTTAGAAAAACCCAGTATTGGCCAAAACCATTTCTTTCTTTTTTTTTTTTTTTTGAAGTCAGATGTATCATCCAGGCTACAGAATCATTGGAGAAATGCACTCAGTATACCTCATAGGAGTACTTATTAGCTATTCACACAAGTCTAACAAGCATGATATGAATGCATAATATTCTTTGTCTTAGAAGGGGATGGTGACTGTGCAAGATGACCAGATTAATAAAATGAGAAAATCATCCCCTTATAGACTTACTGTTTGAACTTTGTGGAAATCCAGGTAAGGAGGATGGACCATTCATTCCAGGCAGAAGAACAGGAGGAAGGCCAGGGAGTCCTGGATAAGCTGCTGGCAAACTGATACCATGAAGAGAACTGCTGTCCATTATGCCTGGCTGCTGTACTGCTAATCCTAGCACATCAGTAGCCTTCTTTATGCGATCCAATTCTTGCTGTGCCATCAGCTGTCTAACCGTTGTAGGAGCTAAATAATCTTTCTCCCGGTCTAGCTGACTTCCCACAGTTTCTCTTACTTTTGTAATATGTTGTTTGGAAAAGATATGATCTCTTATGGACAAACGTGCAGAATATTTCACGCCACATAGAGAACATTCTGGCTTTGTCCCATCAGGTCCAGTCTGATTTATCATGAATGGCTTCCCTATGTTAATTTTGAATTTCTTTTCTTTAGCCCGGGCATTCTGAAACCAAACCTGAACCACACGTTTGGGCAGACCAATTTCATTCCCTAGCATTTCACATTCCTGCATGGTTGGAGTCCGGTAGTCACTAAAGCAAGCCTTGAGAACTTTAAGCTGAAGGTTACTCATTTGTGTTCGGAAACGTTTGTGGCCTGGCCGATCACTGTTTTTTGATTTAAAGGGATTGCTAGCTCCAAATGGGTTAGGAGAACTTGGATCAGCTATGCTTGAAGTTTCACTGCGGTCAGCATTATCATCAGGGTCATCAGTAATGTAGAAACTTTGGTCATGGTCGCCATCTTTTTCACTGAAGTGTATTGAAGGGCTTGTTAGGGAAAAGATAAATTTATCATCAGTATTCTCATTTGTAGGTGTAGTTGCTGCTTTTGGTAGTGTGTCATTCACAAGCGGTTTTGGTTCTTTGGGGGGTGATGCAGGTTTTGCATCCCCTGAACTGCCAGTTGTGCTTTCCATTTCATTGTTCCCCTCATCCCCTGTTGTGGCATCACTAATTGCTGTATTAATTGATGAAGTTTCATCAAAGTCAGTCTTGTTTTGATCATATCCAGAGTCAGCAGGAGGGGCATTCAAATTTTCTATATCCTCGCTAGACTCTGCTTTAAAAGAAGAAGGACTTAAAAGGTTCTTCGGTGACATTTCTGCAGTTTTGCTAACAGGGGTAGATACAGTGGAGGCTAATTCATTTTCACTTGATAATTCAGTTTTTGCTAATGACAGTGATGGGTAATCAAAAAATATGTACTTTTGTGGACTTTCTCCTCCATCTTCATTTGATATCAAAGGACTTGGAGGCAAACTATAGCCGGCCTGTTTTCCTTCATTCCAATGTCGAGAGCGGATGTGACTTTCTAAAGCAGATTTTGCTTTAAACAGAGCTCGACAAAAAGGACATCTTTTATGTGACTGGGCTGGACCAACTGCACGGAATTGTCCCTTTCTTTCCCGGGCTCTTGTGTTCTGAAACCAGACTTGTACGACTCTCTTTTTCAGTCCCACTTCACGTGCAATATGATCTAGCATCTTTCTGGTGGGATTGGAATCTAGCAGATACTTTTCGTAGAGTATTTCCAGCTGCTCTGGAGTAATTGTAGTTCTTAAACGCTTATCACGATGTTGATCTTCTCCACTGTTTCCTCCCTCCTTCTCACTACAGTTATTGTCTTCTTTATCATCTAGTTTCCGTTTCAGGGAACCAGAAACTGTAGCAGGGTGTGCTGTATGTGATGAGCCAGTTTGCGGTGGCATCTGAGCAAGAGAACTGTTAAGTAACTGTCCAGTCATCAAAGGATTATTTGGGTCAAATATCATGTAGGGCATATCCATTGGTCTTTCTAAAAACTGTGAATGAAGAAACTGGTTTTGAGCTGCTAGGAAATGCATGTGCTGGTGCTCTTGCCAAAGTTCTAGAGTTGGAAAGGCAACTGTACACTGATCACACTGATACTGTAATAACTGAGGAGGTAGACTGTTCTGTAGAGAAGTCATTGAAATTGGCAAAGGACTGGAAGGAACAGGTGTGTTTTGTGATGCAGAAGGAGGTCTCCCTACAATCTGGGATTGCTTTTGTTGCGGTGGTTGAGAAGCTGAAGGCTGAGGGTCAGAAGATGTTACTGGAGTAGACTGTACTGGTTTGGTGCTTTGGGAAGTTGTATCTGTTTGCTTAGAGGTGGTTTCGTTTTGTTTTGGTTTTTCTGTGGACTCTGGTTTAGGAGAAGCCTTCTCAGGTTCTGGTTTGGGTGATGGAATCAAAGGAGTACTAGAACCAGAGCCAGAGCTGGCTGCTGTGACTGTCAAGGTTTTTGATGAGTCATTTTGGCCAGAAACTGTACAGTTCTTATACACTGTTTGATCAGAGGCATCCATAGAGTCTTCAGTTTGGCTTTCATCTTGAGCATCATCATCTTCGTCTTTATAACACTGCTTTTTCTGATGAGTAATTAAATCAAATATCCTGGGGAAAACCACACTGCACTTTTTGCACTGATACTGCATGTTACTGGTTCGGATGTAACGCTCATTCGTCAGTTCCCTTTTCTCATTGTCTTTAGTTTCAGCTTGATTCTCGTAACTTTTGCGAGCTTTTTGTCGTGCATTTTGGAACCATACGACAATAACTCGAGTAGGTAGGTTAAGTACAGTTGAAAGCTGTTCGATTTCATCATCCTTTGGATAAGCATTTGTATCAAAGAAGTCTTGGAGGACACGAAGCTGGTAGTCAGTAAACCGAGTCCTGGATGACCTCTTGCTGAAAGATGCATCAGACTTGTAGGGTTCTACAGCTGAAGGTTGAGGATCTATTCTGATATCTTCCAATACTGTTATAGGAGGATTGCTGAAATTATATGGTGAATCCTTATTTCTCTGTCGTTCTTTAAACAGCGTATTTCGAAACCAGTGCTTGATAACCTTCTGTGAAAGACCAGATTTCTCAGCCATTTCTTGGATCTGCTCTTCACTTGGAGAATTGTTAATATCAAAATAAGCCCGCAAGATTTTTAACTGGTCATCTGTGATTCTTGTACGTGGACGCTTGAACTGAGAGTGCCGCAGGAAATTGGGATCTAATCCCAGCTGCTGCTGGCAAAGCTGGGTAAGATCGGCAGATAAAGTATCCATTGGTGGCAGCTGGAGGGCAAGCTGAGGAGGCAGTGCAGGGTGTTGCACTGGCTGCATCATAATTGGAGGGAAAAGTGGGAGATCAAGCGAAACTGGAAGCTGGACTTGAGGTGGGGCTGATGGTGGTGGTGGTGGAGGAGGTGGAGGTGGTGGTGGAGGCGGTGGTGGTGGAGGTGTAGGTGGTGGGGCCTGCAAAGGTGTGGGAGCTGTGTTTTGAATTTTTCCAGCTCCAGCTGAAGAAGGCTGAGAAGGAGTTGGAGGAGGAGGAGGAGGAGGTGGTGGCGGAGGTGGTGGTGGAGGCGGTGGTGTTTCTGGAGAAGATGGAGAAATTGGATAAAGTTTGTCATATGCCTCCCTGTACTGTCGGGCAAATTTTTCTAATGCTCCATATGGAAAAAAATGTCCATGCACATGTTCTTGATGACTCTTCAAAATAAGAATGTTGGAAAAAAGCTTACTGCAGGTTCCACACTCCAGTTTGTCTGTGTTTTCACCATCCCCAGTCTTGCTTTTTTTCTGCACTTTTTGTCTGTTCTCATTGTATTGGATAACTAACTCAAACCCAAAGTTCTCTAGCAAAGCCTTAGCTGCATTCCCCCTTGCTCCAGAAGCTATTCTCGGTGGTGGGATGGCTGGTTCTGAGGATTTTGGCTTCTTCATATCTTTGTTTTCTTTTAGTCCTTCATTCTCATTAGTAAATTCTTGCTTTGGCTTCTCGTGTTTTTCAGAAACTTCTTCTGACTCCTTATATGATGGCATATCCTTTATCAGCTGGCAGTCTGTACTTACTAAGGTATTTTGCTCTGCTTTCATCAGCTTACTACTTTGCTGCTGCTGCTTTTGGGACTGAAGTTGGGGTTGGGTGGACTGATACTGTTGTGCCTGTTGCTGCAGTATCTGTAGCTGGGTTTGGCCAACATGGTGCTGAGTTTGTATCTGCTGCTTCAAATCTTCAAGCAGTGATCCTGTCATACCAGCCATCCCAGGCATACCAAATGTGGCAGAACCAGGCAAACCCAGATCTGGGCTTAAGCTAAATTCTGTCCCAGGTATATAGAATGGGAAAAGGAACTGAGGCTGTTGAAATTGGAGCAGTGCTTCTGGCGTCATTGGAAAGTGAGGCAAAAAAGCTGGATTTAGAAACTGCGGTTGAAAGAACGCAGCTTGTTGTTGCAGTTCGTGCTGTAGTTGCATTTGAAGTTGTGCTGGTGACTGGGGTGGGTGATGTGTAGGTTGAGCAGAAATTAATTCAGAAGCTTGCTTTTTATTTAATTCTTTGGCATCTAAATGTGTTTCTTTGCTGTTAACTGCTGGTAAGCTCACAGATTCTAGCATTCCTTGGCTGGGGCTATTCACATTCCCTGCTACACTATTACCACTACTTATATTACCACTTGGTTCTAGTTTTGCAGCCCTTGCCTTTGTCTGATGAAGCACAGATCTCATATGGATTTCCAATGTAGAACTTTGGCTATATGCAACATTACAAATGCTGCACTTGTAGGGTTTGTTGTCAGTGCTGCTGTTGGTTTCTTGAGGGACAGGACTTGATGCTTCCTGCAAAACCTTTTTGAGTTTATGCAGATGGGACACTGAGTTATAGTGGACCAAGAGAATGTTCTTTTGGGTGAAAGACTCTTTACACACTGTACACTTGTATGGGCGAGATGGATCTAGAAATTTTTCCATAGTAAAATTTGGCCCTTTTCTAAAAGGTAAGGTCCGCTTTGGTTCTGAGCCCATATCATCTGGAATAGAGCTACTATCACTTCCTACAGGACTTGCTTTACCTTCCTGGTCCATCTCATAATCTCTTTCTATTTCCTGTTCTAGTGCATGATCATCTTGTGCCATACTTTCATTTTCTCCCCACAGTTCACCATTGACAGGTAAAGATGCACACAGCTGCTGAAGTTCAGCTTCATTGAGTTCAGGGTGGCCTGCTTCCAAGTGTTTTTTTAAAGCCTGGAATGTACGGAAGCTACGTTGGCAAAGGCTACACATAGTAGCCGCCCGAATAGCGTGGTACTGGGAATGTATCTGAAGCTTCTGCATAGTCTTGAAAGCCAAGCTACAATGGTTACAGCGGTACTTATAGACATGGCGGTCAGAAACAGACAGCTGTTGCTTCTTCTGCTGCTCATTTAGCTGGTCTGTCATAGAGTCAGTGGTCTTTATATCTTTACTGCTGCTCTTATTCCAATCTGGTGTTTCAGCAGATTCCTTAGGTGGCTTCTGTTCCTCAGTCTTAATTTCCATTCCAGTTTTTGATTCATCGATCCCAGGGGTACTTTTCTCATCCACAGGACTTTCACCTAGTTAGAGAAAGTGAAGTGTCTTTTACACAACTAGTATTCATTTTAATTTATTTTTTCATCAGAAATCAAGAAAGGCACCTAGTATGCCATGTGTCAGCTTAGCAAAATGTAGCAACCTGTCCTTGTCCCAGAAAATAAAGTGGGCAGGACAAACAGGAGTTTAAAAAAAGGAATAAAACCCATATGCAATGATCAGATTGGCAGTGGCATCTGGCTGAGCAGTGGCATTGAGTAGTTGATTGGTACAATGGGAACACCAAACAAGAAAAGGAAATAAAGAATAAAGAATAGGAAAGAGGGAAAGAGTACTAAAATGGGGACAACAGGTAGGACAGATGATTAGAAAGAGAATGATAGTGGTCAGAGAAGAGAGGAAGCAGCCTGCTGTGACAACTAGAAAAATTTCCCAGTGCATAATACAGTAAGTGTCCAGGATCAGAAACCTGATGGAAATGAAGACAAAATCACTTACCTAACATTCCCGATCGATGGTGAAAGTGCCACTGTCTTTCGGGACTGAGTCTTATTTGCTGGTTAAACAAGGACGATCTTGCCCTCAAAGTGGCAAGGCACTGCTGTTTGATTTTACCTCCACCAAAAGCAAGGACTCTGGCATACATGTGCTTTCTACTAGCTCAGCCAAATTCAGACCCCTTGCTACATTTTTTTTATCTCTGTGGCTATAAGCAAGCCAGAAAAAGATTCCCTTTACTAAGTTACAAGTAGTTTTATTTCTAAATTGCCCATACCTAGCTTTTACATGTCTGGGCTTTTTCTTGCATACCTGGATATTTCCCAGATCCCTCAGCTGTAATGGTTGCAGGTGTGTCACGTTCAGATTTCTCTGAAGCAGCTGCTGGCAACAGCATACTATTGGGCATCATGACATCTGGTACAGGAACCTTTGAAAACCAAGAATATAGTATTATTACAGAAAAAGTCCCACTATTTAATAATATACAACAGTTTGAAATTATAATTCAAAAGATCCACCATATCTGGATGACTGTCAGAATCAAGATCTTGATTCAGTCCTTGATTATGGTTTCTGACAGATCATAATCCAGAGCATCTTGGTGGAGAATCAACTCAAAATAATCCACAACAAGGAGATGATATAGAACTACATGCACTCAATATTTCATTGGTCTCAGTATCACCACAAAGAAGGTTTTGCTGACTTTGCCAGGGTCATTGGATTTATCAGAGGAATTCTCCTAGGATACCCTCCAAAGACAGAGATCTTGTTGAGATATGGTCACCAGTCAGTCTTAGTCACTGAGGGCATTCCCACTTTTCTTCACCTGTATTTTTTTTACACAAATGGTGGACATTCCGTGATCTTTGAAAGGAAATGATGTTTATTTCAATAGGGAAGTAACAATTTATTTCTATTTAAAGTTAGATTTTTTCCTCTTTCTTGACTTCAATTTCTTATGTATCATCAACAGATTGCTTTATCTGTTGAGTTACCTATTTCAAATTATAGACAGAAATCTATGAAGGATGTACTTTTAATCTGGTAGTATTCAGTTTCGCTAAGTTGATATGAATATCAACTTGCTCAACATTTCATGTTTTTATTTTACTTTGATCTTTAAAACAAATTCATATCAGAAATGTAGGACTGTCCTATTAAGACTTAGCAAGTTTAAGTTCAGGCTCCTGCACTGCCAGATTCGGCCTAAAGAATCTTGGCTAAATCAGTACAGACTGTGCTGCAGCTCCTCATCTTTAACAAACGGATAGGACTTCCTTCATACAGAGCTAAAAAGATTATCCATAGAAGAGATTTTTGAGCTGTAAATAAATAATGAAAGCTACATTCATTATGAGCTATGAGTAGAAATATCTTTTGTTCCTCTAACATTGGATAAGAATTGCATAAGAATTACATATATATACCTATATATATATATATATATATACACACAAATTGCCTCTTGGAAAATTATTCTAGACATTTTAAAAAAACCCACCTGGGTTTAGTACATTTGTGATTTAAGTACAGCATTAATAGGATCCTCTTATAGGACTAATGATTTTGAGTTTACTTGGTAGGGAAGGTCTTTTAAAAAAAATATGTAGAGAACAGTAAATGAGCCAGAGGAAAAAAAATTTCCTATAAATAGTATTTACATTTTTGTCAGACGGTTCAGTTATGGGCAGAGCATTTTAGTGTTAGCAATGATGACAATTTCAATTATGAAGATTATGTTTTACAATTTTTTCTCTGGGAAACACTGGGTTTTTTTCTCCTCTCAGAAACATTGGGACAACTCCCCAGCACGTGATGAGGAAAGACATCAAAGTTGCTTCATAATCAGCATAGAGGGAATCAGGAAGAACTTGAGAAGAAAGCTCAATATGGAGGGGCAGATTTTTTCCATATTTTTCCATTTTCCTAAAAGGGTCTGTGAAAGTTGAATTTCTACTGCATTTTCCTTCCAGTGGGCCAAAATTACACAGTCTCTCAGAGCTATAATTAGTAGAAAACCAAGAAAAGAGAAGAAGTTCCCCAAGTGTGTATTTGCTCCTCAGCTCTAAGCACAAGGAACTCTAGACCTTCAGTCAAGAGGTCTCAGTTCTTTCTAATATTTTTACCACTTTAGTTGGGAATGAGGTGGTGGATTTACAACCACATCTATATAAATGAAGGAGTCATCTATGGATACAGAATTAAGTACTTAAGGATTTGGATCATTGAGATTTCCAAGTACATTTCCATCTAAGAAGACAAGACAACCAGAGCCAGTTTGTCTTAGGAGGTCTGTGTTCTAACTGAATTTATGCTGTAATAACAAATAAGTACTTGATTGTGTTTTTACTGACGTTGTTTTGAATGGATGTTTGAACTGCTGTTTTACAGTGAATTTCATGTAATGTAATGTACAGTAGAGGTATGCATAGGAATCCTTCTACGTTTGGGAACTACATTCTTCAGGGAGTTCCTATTACTTTACAAACAGAAGTCACAATACCTCTGAGACCTGGATATTATTAGACCAAATTTTCAGCTATGCACTTAGAGATATGGACTGGCCTAACTTTCCAAGGTAAATGTCAGTAAGGAATCAAAGGCTTTTTGCATCTGTGAAATCCACCTTCAGCCATTTTCCCAAGGGACAGCAGTCACTGGATGAGCTGACAAGAGAACCTGAGTCCTGACCCACTCCTCTCCTCAGGCTTCCTGAACACTATGTCACAATAAATACATTGCCCACAAGGCCCAAGTATGTTTGTGTAGCATGTGCATCAGTATTTGGAGCACTTACTGTCATGAGCAGTTTCTCCACACAGTCAGGGGACACACTGTGCAGATGAGTCAAATGAAGCTGGAGATGCATTTTGTTGCTGAGGACATCTTGGCAGAGGGGGCAGCAGATAACAGGTTGCATTGAATGCTGTGACAGGACATGCATCTGGATACGATTTGGGTCCCTACCATTGTAGTTACAATAAGGACATTGATAGAACTGAAAAAAAATCAAGTTAAGATGCAGGCTATTAGTCAATGTGCTTTTTATAACTTGCTGATATAGCTATTTTAACAGCATATCATCTCTGTTTCATTCTTGAGTTATTTGAAAAAGAGTTCTAGAATGCAATTAAATTGTTACATTTCCTTTTACCTGCTCATGACAAAATTTATTGTCCTCTGGAGGCTTTGATTTTTTAGCTGCACCATCCTCTTCTTTTGCCAGAAGAAGCTGTTGTGCCCCTACCACAGTGTTCGCTTTTGGTTCCTTCTCTGGTGTGACTATTCCTGTTTTGAAAACATAATTTTTGAGAACATGTTTTAAACTTAAAAATATCCTGGTTTACAAAGAGGCTCTGACTTCAAAGGCCTGTATTGTCTTTGAGGGTCTTTTTTGTTTGCTTGCTTGTTTTTTAAACACTGAGAAAAAATAAAGACGAATAAAACAAGTCTGGTAAGCACAAAGGTGAAAATACACTTTTATTCTTGATACTCTATAAATATATTTAAAAATGGACTCTTCTCTACTGTTTAGATAACCCTAGGTTGCCTTTAAAGATTAATCAATAATGTTCTTTCTTTAGCAGCTCAGTATGAATTTGTCTATTACATTAAAACAAATCAGCTTTTGCTTAAAAAGCCTGTTTTCCAAATAATTAATTTGCTGCTGTTTAATTACCCTCTCTCTTTTCTAAACTGTCTGAGCAATATGATTATTGTGCTGTTTTGATAACTCCTGCCTGGTTACTATTCTGAAGCTAAATATAGCAAGGATTTAAAAGAAATGCTGTGGAGAATAGGATTTCAGAGCTAACTTAATATTAATTATATACAAAGATCAGTCATTTGGGATTGCTTCAGATGTTTACACTGTGAATTTTTATAGTCTGGCATTTGTGATCAAAACCAGAATATAATTGTTTACTATAGACAGTTGTACTATTAAGTATTAAATACTATATTTAATATTATGCCTGAGCTAGCTGTGTAATGTGGCCCAGTCTTGCACACATCAAAGAAAAGAGTGCAATTCTAATTTCCCAGTCCATCAGAAAATTCTTTCCAGCGTCAATTTGCCAGATAATCTCTTCTGCTAGGCTGGATATTACAAGAGCATTGGGTAGGCATGTCACATACATCTCACGACAAACACAAAACCTCATTTACCAACCATTCCAATCTCATCATAGTGCGGCATCATCTGACCTTTTTTCTGCTGTTTATTATGAGTATTTCTAATTTTAACTTTCAATTTTCACCATCTTCCAGTCAATTTGCAACTAAATTATTTCCAGGGTGAGGACACTATCACTGGACACTGGGTGCAAATACATCTTGAAATGCAATGAAGCTAAACCATTGATTGCTATCAGACCCAACGTAAATATATAGTCCAGGGGTAATCTGATTGTATGCTGTGCATGAAGATTTATCTTGATTTTTTTCAATCCACATAAGGTTCGTATAAATGAACAAATTGCACCTCATTGCACAATAACCTAGGATTAATTTAAAAATAAGGTCATGGACATTTTGGCAACAAAGTAAACAAGAACAAAGAAAACATAAACTCAAGAACTTTTTGTCATTATTTTCATACAGACTTTGTGCATTATTTGATCTTACAAAGACAACATTAAAGAGAAGCAAAATAAGAGAACAGATTTCAAGGTAAACACCAAATCCTCATGGTAAAATAATAATTAATTGAAAACTGAATCATACAGGGACATTTTCTGAAGGGCACTTAAAAAAAAACAAAAGCAAGTCTAAAACATATTTTATGACTTACACCTTAATGGTGATTTCCCCACACATTGACTTTCATTCCTAAGTTGTTAATTATTTCTTTTGATGTAATTTAGGCCAGTAATTTTTACATGCTCTAGCTCAAATTAAAGCTTATTCCTGCCGTATCTCCCTATTTATCTATTCATCAATTCATCATCATATGTTTATCATATGAACAAGTCCCTTTTTTCATCATATATATTCAATTCATCATCATTTGTTTATCATCTGAACAAGTCCCTTTTTGGAGCCCCCTGATGTTTTGCACTCTCAGGAACAGATCTCGAAGGCCTCTTTTAAACTGCTCAGTCACTGTTGGGCCAACAACCCAAAGGACTACCTATGCTTAAAAGTAAAATTTAAGTAATGGAATCACATAAGGCACCATTTTATTACTCTTTTTGCTTTATGACTATTAATAGAGTACTCCCTGGCCTATCTGTATTTACATATTATTTAAGTATCTTAACTATGAGAATTATGGGAAGTAAGAAAGTGACATACTATATCAGGAGAGAAAGGTTGTTTCTTGGGTTTTAGAAAAACAGATTCAAATTATTAACCTCTTTTCATTTCCAACTGCCAAAAACATCTCTACTGTTTCTAACTTTACTATATGCCACTTTTAAAATATCCTTTTTAAAGACAAATGGGCCAGAATCTCAGTTGATGTAAATGGACATTGTTATACTGGAAGCTGAATTTAAAAAACAAAATTAAAAAATTCTGCCTTCTCTTCCCCCCATCTGACTAGATTGTTCTCAAATGGTTGTTATACAAATTACAAACCAAGTTCTCCTTCAAAATTTACTTGTGAAAATGCATCTAACTGTGTTTTGGCAGTGATATTTAGCTGCTAGTGAAATTTATCTTGAAGTGCACTCTGTGTGCGCCTGGGCACACACAAGGTTAATATTACACATCATCTTCCACCACAGGATGGAATAACTTAATTACTTCAAAGGGCCTATAATAATCATGAAACACATAGTTCTTGTTTCTATAAAAACAAGGGGGGGTTTTTTGGTTAAATTTCTTTTGCGGTTAATATAATAAAAGAGTGGAGTTATAAAACACTGTGCTGGGGTCAATAAATGCATAACAAAGCACAGCTTTTTACAATGTTTACTATGATATTTATATAAACTGTCAAAGTTTACAGAGGCTTTGTTGTTTTTGTTGTCGTTTGGCCCTGGATTCATTCAACCTCAAGCACTGTTACTTCTTATTATGACTGAAGTTGCATCTGGCCAATAGTAATGTAACTGAGTCTGGGACTTATGGTGAGCTTTAAAGAAAACAAAAAGGGTGGTTGGTTTTGCCCTCTGGCATAGGGGAGTCACTTGCCCCTGCACATGGAGAAGACCCAAGCCACAATGAACATGGCAAAAGGAGAGTTCCACTTTTTATCCAATGGTCCAGCTACTACCACTCAGTTCCTTGTCTCTCTATATCAACACTCTGATTTCCATGTTCAATTTGCTGTTTTAGGGAGCTTTGGTAGAAAAGCTGCAAACACCTATGGTCTAGAAATGGTATCAAAGGAGAAGGGAAAGAGAAGAGAAAATCTTATGGTCTTGAGCATACTGTGTGCACTCTTTTCATAGCTACATGTTCCACTGCCATGCCATTCTTAACAGGCAGTTATAGGAAAAGACTAAATCCAGTTGTTATTCATGTTTTAAATACTAACTTTTTATTCTTGAGCCACATTATTTGTAGATTTTTTTTTTTTTTGCAATTGTGAAAAATATCGGAAATTCATTTTAAAATATAAAATATGCATCTTATTTTAGATGAATAATGCAATTTCAATACATTTAGCTCAAAAAGTAAGTTTAATTACAAATAAGTGCCATGAAATAGACTAGGCAATGATTGCCTGTCAGTAACAGAATTCTTTAACTTGTGTAGGATTGCTAATATAAAAATGACACAATTCACTGCAATTCATATGTCATCACCTATGTAATATATTTTGAAGCCTCAAAATAAAAATAAAAATGTTTGTGTGACTAATAAAAAAGTTAATAAAGTACATATACTAGTGAGAAAAAAAATTCTGGAAAAGCCATGATAAAACCACTATTTTCTTGTTTATAAATCTTTGTATTTGATAAAGATTGCATAATTTAAGACTTCTGACACATCAGATGATGTTATTCAGACTCAAAATAATTCTAAAATTATAATTACTGGTAGAGTATTCTTTCTAATTAGAGTAGAATGAAAGGATAATTTTCATTGCAATAATGAAGGTTAATTTCCATCCTTCCTCATGTTTACTACCTTATTAAAAAGTGCTCCCCTTAGCCATGGCAGAGACATATTACATTTTCAATGCAAATGTATTAATCTGGATAAATTCCATATTAATTCTTGCACTGCATAGAGCTGTAATTTGGATTATAATTAATCTAAAGTGGCACTAGATTTAAATGACAATATAAATGAGGCATTAGTAGGCTTTTCTATTCTGAATGAATATTCAACAAATATAACTTGCATATTGCCAAGTCGCATTTTGAAAGCTCTTCTCCTTGAGATAAGGTAAGCAACGCAGCACAACAGCTTACACAAACACACTGTTACTAAATACATGTTAATCCTTTCTTGTCTAATAGATTCTATGCTAAAGAAGGGTCACACCACTTTCCTGTCTAACTTGTTAGTATTGTGATTAATTTATTGGTTTTCCTGAGATTTCTTTGGCAAGACTTGCAACACTCAATTCATGAGAAAGCTCAAATTAACATTCAATTATACAGAAGCAGTTATGCAGTCATTAGAAATACTTGTCAGCTGAGTGAAAATTAAGATGATGGTCGGAATGTTACATATGTAGAATTAATTTAGATTAGGAAAACAAAAGTTTCTAAAAGATTCAGGATTTTACAGTACAAACTATTTCCTGCAAAGCACAGAGGCAATCATGTATTTCAGCCCTTGTTTTTATATGAATCTTACTGCAAAGTTATTTGTGTAATTGCTGGCACGGGAATGCAGAACAATTATGCTGTTTTTTTTATAGTGCACCCAGTAGGCATCTGGATATAGGTTTGTCCTAATTAAACTTGGCCCTTATGAGTGGCTAATCCTGCTGGAATTTTGAGAATTCCCCTTCAGTATTTTTTTCCTAGATTCCATTTTCTTCTTTTTTCTATTTTTTTTTTTTTTTTTTGGCTGGAGCTTTAATACCATGTTCTTTCCTAAACAACTATAAATGGACTAGCCTAAGAAAAAGAGAGGGCTGCTAAATTTCCTGACGTGGTACATATTGTCCCCTATATGAAGCGTATGGTAGGAAATGCAGGCTGCAAGTGGCTGTCACCCTTCTCCTGGGGAGTGTCCAGGCCAGCCCCTGAGGAGACTGCATAGAAGGACTTGTGTCAGCCTGGGAGCACGGCTTTACTGCACGGCAGACGGTTTTGACCAAGTCAGAGAGCCAGCCAAGGGGAATATATATTTTAAACCACAACACAGCTTCATGCTCAACATCATCCTTGTCATCATCGGCCTTCCCTCAGTCTCTTGATCTCAAAAATAAACTGTCTGAAGAGCGGTCGAGGTTGTAAACTGTGATGGGTACTGACCTTAGCCCGTCAACAAGCAAACTTAAAGGAAGCTTTAATCTTTAAGTCAGTCTTCTGAACTGACTTGTCATAGAAAGGGCCATCTATAATTTTTTTTGAAATAAATTAAAAAATGCTTACTATTTAAAGAGCAAATTGCAATATGGGTGAATTTGGGTGTAAAGGAACTCAGATGTAAAATGCTATTTTTTCCACAACTATATGTCTTTATGGATAACACAACCTCCTTTGTATGCTGCTGTCATCAGCATACAAGGAAAAGATATATGACTACCTGAAACTAATAGGCTTCAACCTGTTTCAGCACTTCTTCTGCTTCAGTGAATCCAACATAATGTAACTAGGTATAGCGTGCAGCAAAAGTAGCCAATGTAATATTCATTGTGACCATAGATTTCCATCTCATACATAAAAAGCATGGGTGAAGTCACATATTTGCCAAATCAAACACAGAAAAAGCCTTGGGTATCTACACCAGATGCTGGCCCTAGGTTTGTTTGTGCACAAGTAAATGTCATGACATAGAGGTTTTGTTTTCAAAGACAGTAGCTTTCATTACTGGCCTTTGTCTATTCCAGGAGATCAAAATTACCCAACCCATAATCCGTTTTCAATGATATTTCCTCTTTCTTAGGCTGAATCATCTGTAAAGTTTTTCACTGGGTTTTGTGTATTTTTTTGTAAATGCCTCAAATAAATGCCCAGGAAGAGGCCAGATTCTTGGGAATGACTAATCTGTGAGCAGGAGCAAAAAATAATAACAAAAATACCCCACATTCTTTGGGTTAAAAGAGGGGTAAAACCTGATTGAAGAAAAAATTCAAGTGGTACCTAATCCTATGCTTATGAAAAATTAATATGCCATCAGAGGAATCACAAGTACAGCAAAGATTAATGAAAGGCGCTTAAAAAATTACAAGCACACAAACTGATTTGATTAAAAAATAATCTCACTGGTCGTCCTGTAATATTCTTCAACTTATCCGCATCTATCCTGTCAGATGGTTATGATTAAAAATAGGTCAATGGGAGGCTACTGATAGAAATCACATGCAAAATGCACATGCAATGAATAGTAGTGGGAATGTCCAGACAGTTTAAATGAAAGAGCATTTCATAAGTTAAAAAAGGGGGAAAACAAAATTCTAGCATCTTACCAGAGTCTTTACTAGATTTTTTGCCTTCACTATTGTCTCTCTCACTTGAGTCTTTATCATCAGCCACAGCCACTGATGTACTTTTAGCAGACCCTTCTGTGTCTTCACCTTGTTCTTCTGTGGACAAACACAGAAAAGATCTCAGGAAAGGAACTCAGTGACCAGTTAACAGCAGTTAAAAAATATGTCCTGTAATAAGAACAGCACTAACAGAAGGTGGCAAAATAGGGGCCAAGAAAGGTTGGGGGGAAGAAAAGGGAAAGAACAGTGCTTTAAAGAGGTTGGATATTAATTCTAAATAATTTGCAGTATTTCAAAATATGACTGTGTCTTTACAAGAGTACCTGCTTTCCCCCAGTGTGACAGATTTAAAGCCTGTCATTTCATATTCTTTGGCTAGAAATGATTTGTGTTAAAATACATGTACATGCATGCACACACACACATACACCCCCCACAGGCTGGAACAAAAGCAAGCACATGTAAAAATGCATCTTGGAGCCAAAAAAAAAAAAAAAAAGGAGATCTCAAATATAAATCCTATTAGTGCAGCAGTATCCCGCTAATTGCAGTAAGTAAGTATTAGGTATTAGGTACTGTATTAAATATAAACCTCTGGCTTTGCGGGAGAAGTCTCAAATTTTGTCTCCAGGGGGAGCCATTCAGGATAAATGATGCAACTTGGTGTACGGCTTCTGAGGAAGCAGCATTACCCACACCTCACTTACGTGTTCACACCAGCTAGATTACTTGGAAATCTTCACAGTAACTCAAGCCCATTTAATTATTCGGTAAATCTTAGCTATGCTGCTACTGGTGGATTAATCTGTTTATGCAGTTAGCTTCTATGCTGGGGCTGTGTAGCACTAATCCGTGAAAGGCCCACTGTTCCTTTTCATCCTGTGATCATTTGTCTCTCACTGTGCTGATGTCACATTTTAATGAATTTTTAGCAATCTGAGTAATGCCAGATAACCAGACTTGCAACTCCCTACAGCCCAGCATGCTGTTTTCATTGCAGCACACACACACATACAAAAATAAAAATCATATTTCCCTGTTCAGGTAGGAATTATATAAATTAGGAGGTGAATGTAAAATGGGATTCGAAGCACCAGGCCGCTCGATTTCATAAAATCTTTAATGACCATATAAATTAACCCTGGAAAGGCAAAAGGTCACAGACACACATTTGCATACACTCTTCTATTCACTTTTGATAAGCAGAGCTTTTATGCAGGGAACATGATACAATTAACCCTTCAGGAACCATACAAAATGCAGCTACCGACATTTTAAGTGTCAAGCATTAACTGAAAATTACACACTGCATAAAATTTTCATTGTAAATGCTATAGTGATTGAAAGGGGAAATAGTGGCCCTCTTCGCACCCCATGTTTTATTAATAACATTCTGACAGCCGAATGAAATATCCTCTGTCATATGTAGCAGCTGAGCACAAAAAAATTGCTGCCTATTGCCTTATTGCCAGCCATACATTGAAACCCTATGCCTAGGCAAACAGCCCCTCAGATCGATGTGGCAAACCTATCCGATTCTCAACTCTCTGCAAAACCTTTTGTAAATTGCAAGAGAAAAACACAGCTGCAGTTTTGGAAACCAGCCTTCTCCCCCCACCAAAAAAAAAAAAAAAATCCTGACCACAGATCAATGTGTTTTGCATTGACATGGAAATACAATAGGTAAGGACTAAGCATGTGTGTCCACTTTCTGGAACAATGCAGGGAGAAAGATGGTCCCTTCTTTTAAAAATAATTGCATATTAAAAAAAAAAAAAATTCCATGCGAATGGGAAGCCCACTCACGCTGTGTGAGCGCTCTGGTCCCTGCAGCCCCCCGCCTCGTCCCACGCTGACAGCTAATCACACATGCAGGGATCCCCGGCGCAGCCGGGAGCGCGGCTCGGGATGCTGCGCGCCTGTGATCACGCCTGGCTCGGGCTGTGCTAGCGCTGAGCGCGCACACACCGGGCTCGTATCCAGCGTCGGGCCCCGTGGCCTCACGGAGCCGGTGGCAATCCCTTTTCGACTCATCCTTGGGAATGGACGCATTGCTTCTTTTACTAGATTTACTGGCCCAATCCCCCTGGGCTGGAAAATGAAGTGTCAAAGTGCTACTGAGTGTCCTTATCTTGAGGGGACATAAAATTGTAAGGGCTATCGTGGCACACATTAATAAAACATTGTGTGTGTGTCAGGCAAAGAGAAAGAAAATTATGAAGGTAGTAAAAGAAAAGCTACAGTATCATCTGGGTCTCATCAGACAATTTTTGCAGGGTGCTCTCCTGTTTTTCTGGTATGTGTTTTAAGTGTGAGAGAAATTCCCAGACATGTTCTCCTATACATCATCGTGGTGTCTGACCTCAGCCTGACCCTGGCAACAGTTTGAGAAATCTGAATGTGAACAAAGACTCTGTGTCAGCAGCAGGGAGAGATTGCGGGATAGACTTTCCCCATCAACTTAATCGCAAACAGCAGTTCTGAGGCCATAACTTTACAGGGCTGAACCAAGCCACAAACACATAACCTTTAGAGGTGAAACTGCCCCTCGCTCCCCACCCCCCCTTCTGTGATTTTTCTCAGTCTTGTGGTGCTCCCTTTGATGTAGCAAGGCAATTAGCTGTAATGTTCAAGTACTGCAGACCTGTTTTATGGTTTGGAAGGTGAGAGCTGTTTATTACAGGTAGGCTCCTGGGGGCCATAAAGGCTTTGCAAATTTTTAATCATGCAAAAAACTAATCAAAATGTAACTTATACACACCATAAAAATTAATATCATTATTATGCATGGTATAAATTGCCTGCGTTGGCTTTCAATGGCACTCCCTTCTAGAAAATACATTTGGCATTCATTTCAGAAATATGTATGGCATTCACTTCAGAAGTAAATTTCATAGACAGAAGTGATAATACAACTTCTCCTATTTTCCTTCAAAATTACGGAAAGGTTGTCTGAGACTCACACTGTCATGACATATATCAAAAGGACAAGATGGAAATAAAACAGCTCTAACTTAAAAGCAGTTAGCAAATTACAAAAAATCCTGAAGACTGTTTGTCAGAACAGATATTGAGGAAATGTAACTATCAAAGCCATTACATTCCTATGCCAGAATGCAACAAATATCTTTTTTTAGCAACATTTTTGTTCTTACTACGTGTACCAACCAACATGAATATCATGCAGAAATAAAAATGGGATGGCCCATGATCAATGACACAAAATTATGAATTATTATGTATCAACAAAACACAGTATGATTGTGCTACAGATTCCAGAGTTAAGTTCCAACATTCTGTTTTAAATTTACAAGAGTCCTGCCTATATACATTTACAAATGTCAGCTTTGAAAATGAATAGAGCACCCGAATAAAGCACTTTAATGGCTTTAATAACACTTACTATTGCAATATGATATTTTATTCACACCTGTTTTTATTTTGTCCAAATGTTGAAAATTTCTTTTGATGTTGGATGTCTTGAATTTAGCCATTATCAACCTTTTGCCTCACAACTGGCGTAGAATTAAACAAAAAATGAGGTTAGCAGCATTCTGCACTAAAACTGTGAAATAAAGAAAAATGAAAAATTCTTGTGTCAGAGGTAACATTAATCAGTTGACGTTGTATATTCCATATTTTATGTCATATACTTTAGTATGTTAATCTATACACAAGTCTAATTCTGTACTGATTTTATGAAGTAAGACCCTTGTGATTTTCCTCAGTCCAATGAAGTCAAGATGTGTGAAGATTTCAATTGTAAAATCCAGGCCTCAGCCAAAGCTGATTAGCGGGTACCAGCAAAAAACTTAGATAAATATTCATACATACATTAGAAAAGCCTGACTTATGGAGGTCTGATTTAAGGAACAGATACATACACCATGAACAAGGGAGGGTACGCAGAAAAGTATAAACTATTAAAAATTAAATAATTATTAGTAAAACAAGACCTGGACGAGTTGAAACAATCCTCTCACCTTTAATTTAAATGCATTGTGATAATCACAAGGGCAATCACCTTTCCTTATGTTTTATCAGAGAAGTTTCTCTACTGATGAGCAGCACTGGGAGTCTGTTCTCTAGTCTATTTAAAAAACCATATTATTTTCAGGTGTTGATTTTGGTTCATTTGGGGTTTTTTACATCATTGATGTATCAATTAACAGCCCATAGTTCCTGTTTTGGTCCTGGAATATTTTGTTGTTGTTGTTGTTGTTGGGATCCCTTTTGCCCTCTACAAATTGCAAGTAATTTCCTAAATAAGGATGATCTACTGGTTGTGGGTGAGTAATTGTGGTTATGAGAGAGAAAACAAGATTAAGCAAGTGTTTGTGGCTGAGGGCCGGATGGATGGGGAACAAATAAATCAATTGACTAAAGTAGTAAGCAAATAAATATGAAACGAGAGAGATTTCTAAAAATAATTGTGTTTTTTTTACTGAATATGTTCAATAAGCAGCTGAATCTAAGGTACCCTAAGTGTTCAGCACAGGTGTATCCCAGGTTCAACTAGTAGAGTGAATGGCTTATTAACCATCCAGATGAGAAGGTAACTACTAGTAAAGGATAACAGTAGGGTCTAGATTGGAGGGATGGACAGACAACAGATAATGGAGGGCAAGGAGAAACAATGGAAAACAAAGAAACACCTACAGATTATGCAAAAGAAGTTAAATAAAAGTAGGGCTTGTAGATTGACTTCTGGGCTATCACAGTTATACTACTTTGCTGATAAACTCTTCCTGACTCCTGCATTAGCATTTATTCCACCAAATATTCCAGAAAGTATTTGTTTTATATTCTGGCTGGCCTTGCAGAGGATGACTGAGGAATAGGACACCTCACTCATTCAGGATCTTGCCTGCATCCTCTAGTGGTCATATTTCATCTTCAAACAGGATTTCTAATTTCTCCTTTAGGGACTTGGGGTGAATAACAGCACCAACCCGTTAATAACTGTTTCTAATCACTGTGTTATATTCAGAACTAGAGCTCTTAGAAGGCTGAACTTCCCACAAACAAGCCTATAATTAAGTGATGATCATCATATTGACCAGAAAAGTGCTAACTGGCAGTTACTATCAAATTGTATCATTTTGTTTTGTGGTGCATCATTTGAATTTTTATGGCAGTCTAATGCTTCTCATTGAAATGTATCACTGTGCCAGAGGAGGCCGACTGCAAAGCTGTCAGAGTGGTTGGACAGAGTGTGGTGGTGGTTCCTTCCCAAAGGAGTATCACAGATCACACCCACTTTATCCACCCACTCCACCCAGCAGCCTGTACTCCCCACTTGCCACACTCAGCCTCACCCCTCTGGCTGGTGGAGGGAGGCAGCTCTCATCTACCCTACCCGGTTTTACTTCTTAGCTTCTGAAGGCAGAAAACATTCATTATCAACAGCTAATCTGCCCAGAACTTCATTATTTCCTAATCTAGTTTATTCTGTTTTTGTAAAAAAAAATTTTAAACTGCAGTCTATTTCCAGCTGCTGGAAAAGGAAAGTTTCTCCCCAGAAGTTTGGAGGGGTGGGGTGTCTTTTCCAGTTCAGCTGCTGTGCAAGCTCTCCCTCCATCTCTTGTTGCCTGGAATTGTCTGCTTTTTAGTCTCCCTCCCATAGTCTCAGAGCAAATCAGAAAAAGAAGAATGTTTTACTCTGATAATACTGCAAATGTGGAAAAGAATTGTTGGTAAACTTATGCTGAGCCATACTGGTTTATCAGAACATAGGAAAATTTGTGGTTTGTATTTTTGTTGTTTTATTTCTACATTAATATTTTATCAAATATTTTGCAAGAAGCAAAAGAAGCATATGCTGACAAAACCATTAACAGAGAATGTCAGCTATTCAGAATGAAACTCAGAAATGCTTTCCAGATGTGATTGGAGATGTACAGTTAATCATTTATTATGCAGAAAGGGATACTTTTCTTACTTGGCCATCTCTAGAAAGGCATTGAAGCATGAAACTATATTGAGAATAGTCTAACTTTTCCAACTGATCATTACTTTTCTTTTGGCTGCCATTATGGTTCATAGAAAATGCTGCTTCCCCCATCAGCATAAAGCATGAAGAGCACTACCATTGTCTGACTTGAAGACTAATACATTTCCATCAAGGTTATGTAGAAAAGAAAATTAAATCTCATTGTTAATTCTTATTCAACATGCTGGCTATACCCTGCCTATTTCAGGCATTGCTCTAAGTTTATTCTCCGTGGAGGGAGACACAGATAACTTAAGGGCACAACTCTGACTTTACATAGGTGAATTGCTAATTCCTTCCTGATTGTAGAAGGATTTTAAAATTAAGTTTAGTGTTTGGAATGCAGATTTTTCACCTGGACACTGCTGCTAAAAACTGGAAGTTAGGTGGGTGAACCTAAGCCTGACCTAAAGCTCAGAAAGTCAAGGAGGGTTTCCTCATAATGTTCACCAGGGTCCTGGATATTCCTTTCAAGCCAGTGGACGAAATAAAGCAAAATACTGGATTTTCACAGTATCATTCACTTAACTTTACTTTTTCTGTTTTGTTGTTCAAGCTGTGTGCTCAATGTCTCTTCACATACAAACACTTCTACTGTCCCTAATTTCTTGCATTCTTTCCTACATAAGCTGAGTTTTCAATATATCATATAATTGGTGAGATTGAGTCTCCTATTCACAGTTTCTAGAAAAATTCTTTGGAGTTTATTTACATAGAAACCACAATGTTAATTAAGAACTAATTATTTAACCACCGTGTTAAATAAGAAAATCATGCATTTTTATTAATAACTCAGTTTGGGGGTTTCTCTCTGAAATACACTGTAAATTCCTTTTTATTTACCTTGCAGACTTTCTTTCTGAATTATTCACCTCTTTTTGGCTCTCTAACAGTATGTCTCTGAAATTATCTGTAAAGAATTCTGTTAGTGCATATATTTCTTCTTTGTCTTTTGAGAATACTAGAGTAAAAGAATTTATTTTCTTTGCCATCTCCTGATCATTTTGGAATGACTATTCTCTGGTGGTCTAGCAGACCTAATGACTCCTGCAGGCTCTCTATTTCTGAGGTACTTTTAACAATTCCTGTTTAGCTTCTCTAGGTACCTCCACATATTTTGTCCTCATAGCCAATCTCTATGTTCAGTTTTATTAATATCACTTTGGCTTTATTTCCACTTTTAAGGATACTTTTTCTGACCTGAATAAATTCTTGTACTATGTCTTGTAAGGTAGCTAACTACAGCCCTCCCA
Organism: Vidua macroura; assembly: GCF_024509145.1. Classification (NCBI taxonomy): domain Eukaryota; kingdom Metazoa; phylum Chordata; class Aves; order Passeriformes; family Viduidae; genus Vidua; species Vidua macroura. Next base: position 123,993,818 of record NC_071571.1, on the reverse strand, counting down.
TTTAAATATTCCTCTTTCTTGATGCTATGTGTCACAGACAGAAGTAGGTGATCTATTTATACTACGTAACATTTTTCCTGAACAAAAACACTTTCTGATTTCTTTTAAAATAATTACAAAATTATTTGTTGGGGAATTGAGGTGAGGGGGGTGTTGGTTTGTTTGTTTTCTACAATTACCTGGCAAGTAGTTTATAACAAATACAGCATTTAATGGATTTTTTTTTTTTTACAAACCTACTTGTTACTAGTATTACTTTAAGTTTGGCTTCTTTAACATATGTGCATATGAAGTGGTCCTTTGGGTTTGTTTTTTTTTTTTTTTCCAGAAAGATAACACAGGTGCTATTTTAGCTTTCCTCCAACCCAGATCACAATGTTGGAGTGATTTGTAAGAATCTTCACCAAGACATCCACTGCAAATTACTCAAAAAAAAAAAATCTTCTGCAAAAACTGGATATCCTGGCTCAGCTGGAGCTGTACTATTAAAATAGTATACTAACACATGGTCAAACTCCTCTGACAGAAGGAAAAGATAAAAGTTTGCTCATCAAAACCAGCAAAAGTAGTAAAAAACCAGCAGTATATTCCTGTCTTCTTGCTGTCTCTTAGCCCCTTTTGTTACTGTCTTTCCTTGCTTTCTCAAGACCCAATCTGGAGAATACACAACCACCTTTTGTGTAATAACATGAGTATTATGAATTTTTGTGGAATGTTCCAGTATTATAGTATATTAGTGTGCTTGGGATGCATAGCCATGACATCACACATCTCTATCCCCTTTCCACAGTAGCACAATACTTTCAATCAGTACTTCAGTGCTTCGATACCTCAACCTGATCTTTTCTTGCTGCATTTTGAGGTCAGGAATTACACTATAGTATTGATTAATATGAGTTCACTGCCAAGTTTGTTGGAGACACTTTGACGCATACTCTGAAGATGAGCAGTATCACTTGGCTCTCAGCACAATGATGCGTGACTCACAAATACTGAAGTAGAGGAGATGGCACACACAGATTTTCTGAATTCAAAAATGCCCATTACACCAAGGGCTTCTCCCAAGGCCAAGCCAAGCATTTCAGGTCACCCAGTCTTGCTGTAAAGCTACCTGTATCACAGCAACAGAAGGGCATGATTGGGCTTGGTTTATATCTACTTTGCTTTTTACTGAACCAGTGGAACATACACATAAATGGATAATGTCTTCCTTCTTTCATTTCCTCTTTCCTTCAGTTAAGTTTTTCAATTCTCATTGTTCTGTGTATTGCACTACTCTTACCTTTCCTAAATTTTGTCTAATTTGAATGCTCTTTCTACCATACACAGCAGATGCCCCACACCCTCTAAATTAATTTTCATTGTCAGCAATATAATTCCACCTTCCTGGAAGCAGAGGACATCCCTTGCCTATAGACTCCTCACTCACAACTGCCTAATGAGCACAAATCTTCAGTGCCAATCTAGCTAAAGTCCTGAAATGCCTTGTGAGGTGGCTCTGTTGATACCGCTGAAAATACCTCAGAGAAAGCTTCTGAGCAAGACCTGAACTTAACATTTGTTTTTAATGTCTTTAAAAAAGTAGGAGGAGGACCCATTTGCAAGTGTAATCCAGACTTCCCACCATACATATGCTTTTACATTTACTTATAACTTCAAAAAATTTTAAGTGTTTGAGCTGAATCCCTGCTGCAGGTTGGATAGCATCTGGTTTTTTTATATTATTATTTTTTAATTTCAGCCAAACTGATTAATCTACTTCTAAGAACAGGATTAAGACAAATATATTTTTATATGTATATGTACATTTTGGAAATCTTTAATGTTCAAGTGATTTTAATCTGGAACTCAAAATATGACAGACAGGATGATGTCTGGCATGTGATACATTGGATTAAACTGCCCAAATTCAGCCAAGCAATATAGCTTTTAAAAATTTTACTCACCCATGCTCAGAAAAGCTCCCTGCACTGAAGAGCTGACATTCTGCTAGGAATCTGTAATCACTGAAGACACTCACACCCCCCACAGTGCTGAGAGCTCACCAAAGTGCACAGGCAGTCACATCCCACTGAGCTTCCACAAACATCTTCACCCAGTTCCTCTGTGTACTAACCAATGCACATTCCCTCCTCAAAGAGGGACTATAACCTAAGTAGGTCTTCTAAAATACAAATTCTCCTGGCAGCTTCCCTGCACAACCAGACTGCAATGCATTGTCCTTACTATGGTAAACCAAATCTTTCATCTTTCCACTATTTTTTTTTTGTCTGTATATCATTGTGCTGGGAGCTGGCAGCTATAGGAGAGCAAGAGCAGCATGTTCTCCCTGCACTCATTGGTTGGCAGGAGCAAAATTGGTATGGAAGGGAGATTTCAGGGTCAGAAAAAGAACTGGAGAAAAGTAAGCAGAATGTGGTCTGAGGAAAAGAACATGAAAGACCAGGAGATGGGGAAGGGAGGAGAAACTGAGGTGAAAATTAGGGTCAAATGAAAAATAGATAGAAGGCAGGAGAGTAGGACTATAATCAGCCACACACCGAACTAGAGCACCAAACTGGACTGCAGGAAATAGACCTGGCTGAGACCAGAAGTAAAAAAATGCACAGAGAAAATAATAAGTGAAAAAAGACAATGATTACTTGGCAGTGAGATTAGAAACTTAATTTAGAAAAATATGGTGTCCCTCACGGCACAGTATTAAATCCCTGATTTTTTGTTGTTATAAATCATCTTCTTGCTTATTGCACTACCCTTCACCAGTGTTTATCCACAGAGAAGACAAAAAAATTCTGCTACTCTCAGCTGACTTGCTAGCCTTAGTAAGGGGGTCTGTGTAGCAAATTCACTGATGTTTCATGTGACTTTTAGTAGAGTACTATATGATCAATTATTTTTTCCCAGTTTAAGTCTTAATAGCTATGGGACTGTAGATGCAAATCTTACCCTCTCCCTTACGTTTTTAGAGCTATTAATAATATCACAAAAGTAAACCACTTTAATAAAAAATACTCTTCCTTTCTGACACAATATTTAATATCTTGATCAAGCTTTACCTTATGCAAAACCTTATTCACTGCACAAAACTATTGATACTTATTTAGTGAAAAGCTATTCAGGACTTTGTTCCTTACTGTTTAACATGAAGCCACTTCCACTTACTATGTTCTACTTACTATGTCTCTTCAACTTATTCTGAAAGTCAAATTATTCTTTTCATTATTGACTTCTTATTGCTGCACAAACATTAATGAATTTATCTTCATTATCTCCTAAGAGATGAGTAGGCAATTCTGCAATTTCAGAAAGGAAAGTTATACAGAAATTGAGGTTAAAAAAAATCTAACTTGGAGAACCCAGTTCGATACAGATGGGACCCAATTTTTTCAAAGTACATAGCACTATATAGCACTTAATATGCTCAAAGCACAGCACTGATTGCTTTCATTTGCAGGTCTGTGTGTTCAGCACTTATTTAACACTATTGTAGAGCCTCCAATCAAGCACTTAGAAAATGAAGGCCACACAGTTAGTGAACTCCTATGAAAAGGCTGGGTAAGGTGACCTGCTTAGGAAAAAAAAAAAAAAAAAAAAAAAAAAAAAGAACTCTCCAGCAGAAACCGATATGGAAGCAGGTTTTTCATTGTCTTAAACATACCACATTATTTCTCTTCACACTCTATGCACAAGGATTGTCCTGCACTATGTAGGCTGAAGTTTACAGGGATGGTGTGAATAAAAATGTATCATTTTACTGATTTACTTTACTATACTAGATCCAACTTAGCTAATTTAGGAGTAGTATTTAGGAATAGGACTTAGGAATAGTGCAGTGACTGTAGTTAGCAAATATCACGGTGAGGAAGATATCTGTTCTAACACTGATGAAATGTAGTAATTTTGAGTTGGCAAAAAGTGTTTTCAGACACAATAATCAACTCATACATGCTGTAATGACAAAAAATACTGTAGCTTCTCTTATGATAGAAAGAGACAAGGAAAGATGAGACACAATTACAACTGGGGAGATGTGCTACATTTGTGAAAATTATTGTTTTCTTTTTGAAACAAGATGTTTTGATCATCTCAGCATAAATTAGTTCCACAGTTATCACTAAGATGAAAAATAGAAAAAAAAAAATATATGGAATTTTTAAAGCGTTGGCATGAATTTTCTTTGGTTGAGTAAAGGTGTTCACAGAAGTTGAAATCTTCCGATGTCATACTACAGAAAAATGGACTTAAGTGAATGCATGACATTTGACTTCCATAAGTGTTCAGTCTTAATCTTAGCACCCACGGGCTGAAAGCTGAGCAGTTTTGAGAATCTCCACAGTCTCAGAGGAATTAGAAAAACACCACACATTAGGCTCAGAGGATTTTTACCAAAGCAAAATAGATGGTCAACACCTGGCCTTTAAGCAGATTTTATAGTCCTCATAAAACATATCCTCCATACACACCAACCTACAAATATATTGAGAAAGTTCCACTCATTTCAAATCATGTGTTCACAAACCCATGTGTGCTGTGCTTTGAGGTCTGGAGATTATAATAGCCACTCATTTATAGCAGTATTTCACTTGAAAAGTGGAACATGATGTGAAGCAAGCAGCACACAACTTCCAAAACCAGGAGAAATAAAACCCTATGAAGTTTCTTATTATAAGAGCAAGATTAATTTAGGCACCTTCATAAAAAAATAAAATAAAATCTGCTGCTTACTGTATACTTAATCCATGCATCTTTAAAGACTTCTATTTTTAGTCTCATGTAGCATCTGAGCATAGAATGTTGAGATCTTTTTTAGATATGCGTAAAAGAGCTTGAGTTTGGTTTTTACATCTTCTATTAATCTTTTTTTAGCAAAAAAAGAATCTGTGAAAATTAAACAAGTGGCTTTTAGGCACAGTCCTATCTTTATGTTGCTGACAGAGAGTCAGATTTGCTAATCTGGGTATGTTTTTGAGCCACACACATGAAAGACTTGCACACAAGAAATGCTTGCATCTAACAAGCATTTCAAGATAACTGTGTGAAAATGCAAGATGAAGCAACTACTGGAGGCACCACAATTTTCTGTCTAAACACCTCTTTTTTGAGATACACTCCCTTTAGTATCCCAAAGAAGCTTGGGCAGATATTCTTTTCTCTCCAATATGTATAACATATTCATTTGCCACTCATGGGACTTTTTAAAATGGATTGTGTGGTTAAAAAACAGTGCTCCAGTTCAATTCACTGCAGAAACTGCATTCAAGAGTTTGCTTGTCTGTTTTATTTGCAACAGTCTCTGTCCCAAAAGCACAGGTAGGGGAAGGAAGAGGGGCTTTCTCCCCAGAATTTGTTGTGGAGATGAAATGGGGCATCATCAATTTCATATGAACACTGTTTGGGCAGGAACTTGTCATTAGTCTGTCACTTACATTTATCCAGATGCTTTGTGAAAGCTTCCACATCTGGTGAGCACAGCACACTTGACATAGTCAAGACCAGCACAGACAAACATACTTGTTATACTCTCAAATGAGGAGGAAACAGGAAGAGACTCTTCATCCAAGGCTTTTTGGAGCTGGTATCTATTTTGAACTGCATGTGACAATGAGGTGACATTCCTCACTCATTCCCCCATGTGCAGCATACAATTTGTCAGACGAACAAAAGCCATGCTTCAGCTGATGGCTAAGAGGGATCACATGCATGTTTTTGTATCTTCAGAGAATGTCAGTCTGGCAGGATGCTAAGCTCAAGTGGATTGCATGACTTGTGCCCATTTCAAAATCTGTGCATACAAGTACTGTAGGCTGCTTTTGGAGACCAGCTCACAAAGTTATTACAAAGCTGAACATCATCAAAAAGAGAAAATATTTTACTCAAACATATATATATATATTTACAGAGAAATAAGAATCAATTGACAAGCTGACTTCAACAGATACTGAGAATACAAGGAATCAGAAGTGCACAACTTTAAATTTGTTCCTAACTAGGGGAGCTAGATACTTCAACATGAAAAAATAAACAAAACTAAGTTGAACACTTACATTTCTCAGGGTGTACATTCATTTACATGTGTCACGGGGTTAAGTAAAACTATTTTGCACCTCTCAAATAAGGAAATTCAGGCATCAGTGTAACAAGAACAATTTTTACCTTTATTTAACTAATACATTTAAAGTCAACTTGAAAAATAGAAAGAAAATACTATTTCATGAGGATTTTATGAGCTATGACAAGCCCATACATCCTGCATTTCCAAATAAAATAGAAACAGGATTGGTCAGAAGGTCCAGCTGGGGACATGGAATGTATGTCAGCTTTTTCTGAAAAATCAGGTACCATACCCTTATGAGAAACAAGCTGAAAATGGAATCTGATTCAACTAGATCTTCTTCCTCACAAGTTACTAATTGAAAATCATATAAGAACTACCACTTGAGACTACCATAAATTCAGCACGACTAAGTTTGAACTCAGCCCTTAGTTTCTAATAGGGAAAAAAAATCACAGGTGAAAACTAAATTGCTAAGTACTTCAAAGACAACATGCAGGTTCAGCAGCTTTCTATGAATTTCTTCCAGAAGCCATTGCTGATCAAATTTTAAAGAAGACATATTTCATGTGTGTTCCTTAGTTCTAAATAGAAAAGTTTTCACTCTTACTGCTGTCATTCATTCCCTCATAGCCAAAAAATGGACTGCTACTGGAAGCCAGGACCTACTGCCTAGCCCCTAGCCACCAAAGGCAAGTAGGGTGCTTCTGTGCTTCTGTGGGCTAAGTTATAGGTGTGCGTTACTGCTGGCAACAGGAAAGAAATGTCTTGTTTCAGGAGGGTATGAAACGTGGCCAACTTTTGGAACCTTTATGGAAAGTCTCATGATAGGTGCTATACTCACAATCTCAGCTTACGAGTTATGCAAGAACATGAACTTTCACTTGATAACAAAGTTCAATAAAATAATGGCAGAGTTCTGGGGAAAAATACTAAGAAATAATTTTAAAAACACTACTATCATTATATAAGGCCTAAGCAAATAGAAAGCCTAAAACTCAATCCCAAATGTTATAATCAACTCACAATTATCCAGAGTACAGGGGTGGGGTTACTTAAATAAAGCAAAACCATATGTAAACTACACTAAAAAAGCACATTTAGTACATTCACTTTTGAAGTAATTATCTTACTTCCACTTGTAAACAGCAACCTATGGAATGAAGAAGTGGTGTTAAATTGCAGTGAGCACAGCAGACCTGATAAAGCAATATTTATTTTGTGTCATGTATTCTGAAACTATGGGCTGCAGCCAGTGGTGTGGCAGCAGATGGGCTCTGGTTGAGCCACAATCCACGTAATCAATTCACTGATAATTCAAATTTGACTTCTTTATAAATATCAGGAATTTGAATGCATTCTTCTGACTGTTGAATTATGGAATTGAAAATACTACAAACCATCAAAAAATAAAAGTATCCCTCCAAAAACATTCTCCCAATTAAATTCCTTTGGCTGTAACTTAGAATAACTGTAAGCCTTGTAAAACCCCTTTTACTGAATGTCTCCACCTATGTTTTTCCCCTCCAGCTACAAGGATATGAAGAAAAAAAGCTGAGAAATGAAGAAGTTGTGAAATTTGATAATTGGGTTAATGATAATAATAAAAAGAAACCTTTGAACAATTGAGGACAAAAAAATCTTTTATTGGGAAGATGTTTTCTTCCTCAGATGAATTATAGATCAACTCTGTGGAAAACATTGTTTGATAATTATTCTAGGCTCCTATGATTAAGAAAACAGTACACAGCCTGTTCCATTTTAAGGAGTCCCCACCCTTGCTTAAGCAGAAATGCAGTTACACTAATTTTATGGTACATAAAATGAAAACAGTTGGCCTACCAAGTAACAGCAAATCTGCATATACAGCTTTATAGATGTACAGGATCATTTAAACCCTGCTGTTTCATTTGAATTGTGTTGAATCTTTTTTTATTGTTTCTTCATCTAACCTAATTTTCCTAAACCCCTTATTTAATATTCCTCCTACTGTTTGTTTATTTCTCACTGAAAGAGCACAATAGCAACAGAAATGTTAATTTCATATAAATAAAGGCTAGAACTGGTGCTACATCTTCCAAGAAGTGTGAACTTTCCACTATCTCTTTCGATTACAGTGCTTCACGACTTTTCTTTGTTAGGGGAGAATCTAATACGACAAATAATCAGTCATGAAGAATGAAGCAGAACTCTGCTAGTGACTGCTGAGCCCAAATGATGCATTGTACAAGGAAGAAGACAATACAGTAATTCTTTGTAACAGAAGACACCAAAATAACAAGAAGCACACAACACAAGTTCTAAACTATTATAATGAACTCTGGGACTAAAGACCAGATCTTAGGCTTTGATAAAGTTGTTTTTAGCAGCACACAGATGCCTAAAAGATGGTTTAAATGGCTGGCAGGAAAGCTCTGAAATGAAAAGGATGCCCAATGGCACTGAGCCAATGTAGATGGTTCATTCAAAGTGGACATTATCAATTCCTATGTGTAGAATAAGATACTCCAAACAGCCTTAAACTGACCTAAATCACACCAGTTTCAAAAACTTTTTGGGAATGTCTTGAATTTACTGCAGTTAATTCCCTACATTTTAAATGCAGAGTCACACTGGGACATTGGTGCAATTCTGGAGACAAGTACCTTTCTCAACACTCATGGTAAAAGAATATTAAAATTTCAAAGTTCTTCGAGAACTGGAAATAGAATAAAGCTTGGTTTGCTAGCTACATTTTGAAAATGAGAAAGCACATCAGACTTTCTTCCTGAATGGAGCTATTAAATCTATTACAGAGGAAGCAAAGTGAAGTTTATAAGAATCATGCCCTCTGAGAATTTCAATGGGTAAAAGCTGTGGAAATTTCACTTTATTGCCACTGTTCCGCCTACCACATGGGAGCACTTGTAATATTGATTAAATTGGACATGGACAGCAGAAACGTATGTAACATTTAACACAGCCTACAAATGCAAGTAAACAAAACCAGAAATTCCATTTGTTATTGTAGAGTCTAGAAAAATATGATGGGATATACCTTCAATGCCACAGAAAAACGGTAGTGCCTGTGTTTGTGCCAGCTTTTGGAGAAGCTGCCATACCTAACACTTAGTTTCGAGAAACACTAACTTATACCCAAAGCCAGATCACTGTCTTGGAAGCCAGTTGGGAACTTGGACCCTGTCTCATGACCTGGGCCAGACATCAATAATTCTATCATTCCACCCATATTTATGGTTTTATGCTTCAGTATTTAGACCTCAAGAAGTTTCATGTGTATTACCTCCCAAACTGAAAATGGTTGAAAGTCAGGTAGATTTCATTCCTTTAACAGACTGTTTGGCTCCTGGGGGCAATGAGGATATTTTTGCCCTTGGGGTGCTTTAGTCAGATATCTTGCTCCGGAATATGTGGAGTAAAATTTATGTTGCAGGAAGATGCCATCTTTTGTAGTTCATTATTTGCATTAAAAAAAGCTATGACCAACTTTCTGGGGAAAGCTTTCCCTTTCTCCTTGCTGAGCAAAGGTTTAACCTTAAAAAAGAGGGGTTTATTTTGCCCATTCTCAAGTGTCTTTCCAATCAAATGAAGGGGATTCCATTTAATTTTTTTTTAAATAAAAGTGACTTTATTAAGGATGCTCATACTTTTTACAATATCCATGAAATGATATACTGCTGTTTTGATCGAACCATATTAACTCATTTTCAGAGATCCTTTTTTTCAAAGGCTTTATTCAAAGACCCTTCTAATTCTAGCTTGCCTTAAAATTAATCAATGTGGTGATACTCTCTCTCTGCCATAGCTTATCATTATGTAAGAAACCTAATATTTTCCAAAAAAGGGGTAATGGCTCTTAATGTTCTTTAGATTATTTTCTATATCACAATTGCTATACCACTTCTGCAAATGTGCCTAGATTAGCAACACCCACCCTTGGATTCTCTCTCTCTTATGAAGTGCTTGACACTTGCACTTGCACTGCTTTCTCATGCCTGTTCCTTTAGGCTAGTGAATTAGGAGGTGGACCTCTCGCCAATAATTTTGTATGTCTTGCAAATTACAAGCTTAAACAAAATAATTTTACACATTCTAAACAAAACGAAAATCCCATATTGCCCACATTGCATTGTTTTTCAGATATCAGGTGTGTTGCTGAGATTTTCTGATAGGAGAAGTAGGTTGGAACTTCAGGTAAGTCATGACAGTATTTGAGCTCTATTATCTTTTTTTGGTTGTTTTTTAATTAAAACACTCTAACAGTATAGGGTTGTCAGCAAATATATCTAGAAGATTGAGATTCTGTGGAAATCAGCTGGAAATCATTATTGGAAAGCTAATAATGAAAAACAGCACAATATGTATATCTCCTAATGGTTAATAATATGATAGAAAAACATTACTTGATCATCACTATTTGTATCTATAGCACATTTATTTCACTAGAATCTTTAGTGATTCTAGCTTCAATTATTGTTATTTAATGAAATCAATGAAATAAGGGGAGATCAACAGATGAACATTTTAGGTTTTGAAGCTTCCAGGATAAAATTATTTGATTTACAACTACACCTAATATAGCTGAGTAACACAAACACTAATATCCTGTTTCTTACCCTGGATAGCAAATCTTGTACTTCTTAAATCTAGGTCATCTTGAACTAATGCCACTTTATAAAAAGTAGAGGAAAGCTTATCAAATATTATTCAGAAATCTCTGAAAACAGTAAATACCAGCCTTTTATTACAGCTCTGGAACGAAGTCAAAATTCTGCTAAGTTCCCGCTGCAGAACACAACTAACTGGAAGTCTGGATGTTTCATAAGTGAGTTTCACCAAAGGTATCACACACTGAGATTCCAGGCCCATGTGTCATACACTGAAACATCTGCCACAGAACATAACATTCTTAATAAATGAGATAAATAAAAGTGTGCACTTAATGAAGTAATCATGCAAATATATCTGTTCATCCACCCAGATGAAAACCTGTTTATGTGTTTGCTTGGTAGGAAAGGAAATTTCTAAGGAAGATTTTTTTTCAGTTCTCTTGAAATACACCTGGAGTATTTCTATGAAAATCAACACCTGAGTTCAGCAGTGTGGAAATACATATACACCACAAAGATTTTGATAAAAAGAACTTGTGCAATCCTTCGTATCTCCTTATACACAACAGTAAAAAAGAAAAGGCATTCCATTTTGTCATATTTAATAACACCTTGAAAAAAAGCCACACATACTTTAGAGTTATGTAATATATTTCCATGTTTTAGTGGAAGGGAAGGTAACTACTTAGAAAATGTAGGTTTGCATTTTTATGCTAAATTAATGCTAATTATATTGCCACTTATACCACATTCACATCCCACTCTTGCAAATTGCTACAAACAATTAAGAGCAAAAATCCATTCAAGTTAACAAAATGACAAGCTTTCTTCTACTTCAGAGTATTTTTAGGCATGGTATGTTCTTAGCCTGAGTTGGTTTTCAGCTGTTCCTGTAATTCGCAACTCCTCAAAATAACTGCATAACTCTCTCTCTCTTACTTTTTTTCCTTTTTTTTTTTTTTTTTTTTTTACACTGTTTAATCAGGATAGGGATCTGAACTGTGAGTTTATCCAAACCAATCTCTTTTTAGTGCTTGGGTTTCTGCTACGCCAAACCACTTCTGGTGTTTCAAGCAAGGCAATGACAGCATACCTTCTTGTTATTATTTATGCATGGAAGGCCAAACCAAATGCTTGGGTGGGTCGCTGAAGACACGAAGTATGTAGTTTTTTCCATCCACAGGACCCCATTTACATTTAAATGAACTTGCTCCTTGTGAAAGATTGGCTCCAGCAGAGAATACCACATGACCACAGACATTGAAATTAAATCACAATCACAAGGATAGAAGCCACCAACATACTGCTAAAATCAACCTACAACACATATCTGCATAGCCTTAAATATGTCAGTAATAAAAAGAAAATGTTCCATTTAATTTTATAAGATGCATCCCACTATATTTTTTTAATCCATGTGCATAATAAAACACTGCTGCTGAAAGCAAGAGTCAAAAAAATAAAACACAAAGCTACCTCTGCCATGGCTGGATTTCTCACAAGCAATAGGAAAATTGTCATGTGCAGCTCCAGGCTTTAAATGGATGATTTCTCCTGGCTGAAGCTGGAGTGGCACTGACTTGACAAATGTGGGAAAGTCCTCAGCTGTGAGATGGGGGCTTAGGTTGTGGGCTCTTGGTCAATTGAAAGGTTGCATTAAATGTAAATTATAGGACTGTTACTTAGATATATACCCTTCTCAACCAGGTGAAAGGCAAACAGTGCCCTGCACTAATTCACAGATGAACTGGTGATAGGCTTGCTGAATAAGGGAAGCAGGCAGGCAGCAGGCAATTATAATTTTCATCTTTGAAGGAAGGAAGGAAAGGTATTTTTATATAAAACCATATTAAACTTCGTTTTTTAAGTGCCTCTACGTATGTCTCTTTTCAATTTATATGGAAAAGTATTAGGCAAAAATCTACAGCAGAACTGGCAGTAAATATCACAGAAACAATTGCTCTTTTATTAAATATTTATTGAAAAAAATTCCTGTGCTTTCTCATTTTTCTTCTTCTGCTTCCAATATTTATTTACAGCTGATTATTAACATCTGCCAGTGTAACAGTTTCATCTGTACAGAAGCCGAAGGGTAAAAAAGTCACAGACCCCCTCTAACATGACCTGTAGTTAGACACAAAACAGTTTTCCCAGTCACCGCTTGGCTTCCTGTCTGTGACCTCTGAAAAGCATTGGAGGCCAGGGTTAATGGCCTTTCCAATCTCTGTGATAAGAATTCATTTTGTTCTATTACCAGCAGTTATCTCAGGAGCCTGCTGCATCACTTCAGCAGGGTTCAATCAATGAGAGGACCTAATGAAGTAACCAGCTGTAGCTCTATTTCCCTGGTCAACTCTATCAGACAAATAAGATCTATCAGTCACATCTTAAGGCCAGTCCTAGAAACAGCATCCTCACATGCTGAACCCATATGCATATGAACCAATGATACCTGGTTCTTTCTTTTTAATCTTCCTTTTTAATATGGCTTTTCTAACAGAAAATGGAGCGAAATGGGTTTGAAATGTTGCATTAAGAGGACAATAATGCTGGATTAAGAAATAGTGGATTTTCAGAACAGCAGGAAGCATTTGTATTAATAGCAAAAATAGAGTGAATTATATTGCATGTCAGATTTTTCTCCCCCAAGCAACCCCTATTCTCCTTAGACAGTACTCTTAGAAAAATTGTTTATTACTTTCTGCCTTAAATTACTATGTGTCATAAAGTTTTAATTATGGGACTTAATTTTTAGTTTTCACTTAGGAAACACTCTTATGGTAATACTCTTCAGTTAGATGTCAGTCAAAATAATTGTCAGTCAATTTTATTTTATATCTAAGTCAGATAACTGAAAATAAAAATGTTAATTTTGACAAATTGTATATATATCTAATTTTGTGATTTGTTATAATTAACTTTTTGCTCTCATACTTTAAAAAGGGCTTAATTACTTAGAAGTATAAACCTTCTTTAAAAGGCATTGGATTTGAAAATTGAAAAATAAGGGAAATAATAATAAAGGCAAACTTCAGGACTTCAGAGCTGTGTACATCAAAGTACAACTTCGTAATTAATTAGAGGGTACAGGAGAAAAATTCAATTCATATTGCTTGTACCAAAGTGTCCAGTCTGACTTCATCACTAGGTGTGACAAACTAAATTGTACCAGGCCACTACAGGCAAATTACTGAAAGTGCTGTGGGAAGGCATCTTAGAAGAGTGTCATATTTGCTGAAATGTTGAAAGCCACATGTAGCTAGGTTTATTTTATTAGGTTAATCTCAGTGAATCTCATGAAATGAAATTTGTATCCTTTTAACTCAACTGTGTGTTTTGTCAAATTGAGATAAAATAGTCTTGCTATGTGCTGCTGAGGAGAGAGACCATATCCATGGAATAAAGCTAAAAGTCATTCCTATTCAACATGCATACACTAAGTGTACATAAATGTCTATATAATTAAAAGCTAGGTATCATTTTGCATATAGTAATACATCTGATGGATTATGACACACAAATTCCAGAGAACATGTGCTTCATATAAGCGCTTATCTCTCTTTTCCCTATGTGCAAAACAAGGGCATTCTTCTTTTGCATCTGCCTGCACTAGTAAAACAATATGAATATTACTTGTAGAATGAAAGGAAATCCATGAACTCTTCCTTTTTAATTTTAAACCACCTTATTGAAAAAGAAGGGGAAGAATGCGTTTTAGTCGTGCAGTTTGGTATTTAAGGAAATCACATTTCTGCCATAGATACCTGGGTACATTTGAAAAGGATTCAAGTATCTATGCTATATATGTAAACAGATAAGATTATGCCTAGCAGGCATTTTGGGAACATCTGTCAATTTTTTATGGAACGCACTGATTGTGGGCTATTGATTGCATTTAAACAAAGTTGTTTCAAAAAAAAAAAATCAGCTAACAATTCGTGTAGAAAGGACTGATCAATATTTAAATGACTCTCTTTATTGATTTAAAATTAACTTTCAATTAAGAGATCCATAGGACTCTTAACTGCGACACTTATCCATTCAAGAGAAAATAAAGGTACATTTATCGATACACTTAAACAGCAGTGGCTGGTTTCCTATTGATTCAGTCATTTGCGCTGGGATTCGTTAGCGTCATCTGACTTTAACTCGCTTACTAGGTCTTCACAGTGTGCCATGCTGAAAGGTGCAGGAATGTACAAAACGATACAGGAGAAGCCATCGGAATTAGATATATGCAGAGGTAAGTCATACTTATGCTTTTTATGTCTCCTAATGAAGGAAGAGTCCATTTAAATACTGCCTAGCTTTTGGGTTTGGTCAGGCACAAATTCCTGTCAAGGGACTTGCTTTGCACTGCTTGAGACAGGAAGCAAAAAAATGAATGAAATTTTTCGTACTGATAGGTAACAGTTCTATTGGCTCGTATCAACTCTAACAAGATCACCTATTTGTGTGTATTGATTAACATATAATCCATAGGAAGGTAACCTCATTGTTTGCAGAATGATTTTAAGTGGCAGTATCATGATGTCCTGCATATGTTTCTCTCTCTCTCTCTTTATATATATATATGATATTTAAGTCCAATATGATTTAATATTGTTATATGGAATCAGCCATCATATGGATTTTGAAAGACTTACTGAGACGTTTGAAAGTAAACATTGTGTGTATCTCTGTTTTAAAGAAAAACTCAAATGTATTTGCACTAAACAAAAATATACTACAATAGCATAGCTGTAACTATAAACATGTGCAAAAGCATCAGTACATTTAGGAACACAAATTAAAACCAGGACTGTAATTACATACTTCATTATTTATATGTATTCTGGGTATTTTAGTATACTATGGAAGCTGGACATGTAATCTCTATAGTTAATAATAGACCAAATTCATCCCAGGTGTAATTTCATTGAAGTCAACAGATCTGGAACTGCACCTGGAATGAATTTGGCCCAATGCTATGAATGCCTCCTGACTCTCGCCAGCCTAGATTTACATATGAGATATAACACAAAAATGAAATAAAAATAGAAGATGTCCAGGAGGCATAGCATGTTTACAAAGCAGAGTGGTAATAACCTTGCCTGATATATATGTGGCAGAGCTTTGCTTATCCAGACAGTATCATTGGGAATGGGGGAGGGTTAGCTCTGACAGTGGCTCAGGTTTGCCTGTATCCCTTCATGTCATTGCCTATTTCTTTCTCTTTTTCTCTCTCTTTCTGTTTTTGAAGCCTCATAGCCCAGAACCGTCCAGTGAAATGAAGCAGCCCCAAACTGACTCATTTATTACCTATTCATTTGCTGTGATGAAATCTCCAGGAGCAAAAAAACTGCTGCAGTATAGTAATGTTTAAACATTAAGACCTATTCTGATCAACTAAAATTATTCCTTAAACTGAGAACCACAAACAGAATGTATATAAAATATAACTTGCATAAATGATCACCAACATTCTGTTTTTAAAAAAATTATTTTGCTAAGAAACAAGATCAAATGCTTTGAAGCCTGGGTGTGTTTTACATTATGTCAAGCTGCTGTTTCCATTATTTCTTCTTTTCTCTGTCCACTAAAGGTTAAATCATACTTACCGAAGGCTCATTTGCAGAGTTATGATATGAATCAGTGATATCTTCAGCATCATAATAAAACAGAAAACTGGGTATGGACTTTTGTTGCTGGGTGAGAGTCAAGATCAGAAAGACCAGTGCACAAATGCAAAGCAAAATACCCCCTCCTAATATTTCTAAATCACATAATGTTAGTGTAACATAATTTGGAATATATTATGATGGTTACAATTACTAAAAAGTGCATGATGCCATTATTTCCAACTGGAAATTAGATGATTATACTAATTAAGTGATAGCAGGTGGCACAATGACTGCTACAATCTTCTCTGATGTGCAGAGAGAGATGCATGGTTCACTGTCTAAAACACTCAGGAACAGTAACAATTGGCTTAAGCAGTATTCTATCCCAAGATGCAGAATAAGGATTCACTTTGATTTAACACTTCCTTATCACATCAAAGAGGTGAAGGGACATCTTATGGATTGGCTTAGGAAAAAAAAAATGCTACCAGTTCAGCTTCTACCCTTGCATCTAACGTTTCTTGGCATAACAGAATTAAAGTATGAAATGAATTCCAAGAGAATCATGTAATTCTAAAATGTCAGCAACCTTCCTTTAAATTGCAACTGGCCTAAATTCATCATTACTGCTTTAAAGTTCCTCAATTCAGAATTGATGTAGATGTATTACAGTAATAGAGTCTCGTATGTCAAGCAAACTGGAAATGCTGTAGTAAAATAAATATTTCTCTGTCAATAAAAGCACTAAATACTTTTAAGAATATATGTGGTCCTTAAATACGTTTGAGTTTTAACTCAGATTTACTAAGCAGTATTTACACATTATTTTTACAGCAGGATTTGAAGATTATTCCCAATTTCACTGAGATATACAAATAATCCTCCAGTTTCATGAGTTATTTCAGAGCTTATTTGTCTTGTCTTCTCTGCCCTATGTTCAGACTGAAGTAAGGCTAAGTCATCACCCACAATTAGTTTTCCTGATAAGTCATGGTTAGTTTTAAAACTATAAGATGTGTTTAAGAAGCTACTCTCTTTTATTTGGACTTCCATGTGCTTGTGGAGTGTGACCTCAGTTTAAGGATGGCAGGGGAGCAGATCTGCTGAAGAAAAACCACGCTGTGCAAGAATGCAACCACCACATGCCTAAGAGGCAAAAGAAATGATTCTTATAAATGATGAAAAATAAATGTTATCTAATTTCTGAAAACATCTCATCTAGTTTTATCTGTCTCTGTAGCATTCATTTTAGTTTTGTTACTTTGTTTCTTATTACAGATCAAAAGCATGGCTGATAAGACTTAAGTTTAGATATATTTGTACCATGCTGTGATATCTTACAGCATAGCTAGTTCGTTCAAACAATTACTGCCTTCTTCCTCTGTATCTTGCAAAGCCTTACCTGTGCCACAATTTCAAGCAACATTTTTGCTATCTGACTTTCCACAGGTGAATACAAGAGAAAGCCAGACCAGGCAGTAGTAGGTAAAAAACTATTTTTCCCCCAGGATATTGTGCATTACGTTGTGGTGACATTCTCAGTGATGACATGTGCGAATTAAAGCTACCCTACTCTTTTCCTTCCTCTAAAACTCACATAGTTGTATGTGCTATGATAACCACAAGTACCATGCCGAATGTGTCTTTAGCAAGGGCAAAAGAGAAAGGTTCTCTAACTTGGAAGACAAAATGAACCTTTTGCTTTAGAATGAAACGTGAAAGCTTGTGAAAATCACTCACCTTCATCCTCTAATGTTTTAATAGAACTTAATGGAAGGAAACTAAACTTCTGATTACAAAAAATGCCTTCTCTCCTCCATGAATACCAAAATGCTCAGCAATTAAAATACTATCATACAGATGTTGTTCAGTGAATTGATATCACAGTTGCATCTTTTCTAGGACAAAATTTGAGCAAATTTCCTGCAATGAACATGACAAATACCTCCCTCTCTGTGGCTAAAATAAAAAACTACTGCTGCTCCCCTGGATATTCAATTACCTGTGCAAATGGGAATAATGGTAGATGGTTACTCAGCGACAGCTACTGGAGAAATTTGAACTTGTTGTTCAACTAAAGAAAATAATATTATTATACTATAGGCGTGAGCCCAGGTCCCTTACCTTCATATGCCACTGATTAGTTCAGCCTTAGCTGAACAAAAATCCTTAATCATCTCTTTTTAATATTGAAGAGGTAAACCCTCTTTCACCTGCATGTGGAGTCTCCTTTTCATCAAAGCTCAGGAGATTCCAGCAACAAAATCAATGTATGCACGTTCAGAGCAGTTTTCAGGGTTTTGTAAGACAAATCTTTCAAATGGGAGCTAGTTTAATGCTATTGAGCTGAATTTCGATCTGACAGAGTGAGTGAACAACACAGAAACAGTTCACTTACCACTGCTCACACTACAGGAGGTGGGAATCAGGTAGAGCTCTGTACAAATACAGCTGTGCAATTTCTCAGTAAACTCTTACCCTACCTAATCCAATGTTAAATGCAACCACACAGGGTTTAAACAAACAAAGATTTAAGAAAGAAATGCAATTTATTTCTCTACAATAATGAGTGACAATTATGGTTTTCTCATACAAACTAGTGAAAATTAAGACTAGCTCTGCTAGATTTTATAGAGTTGTGCTACTGCTAAGCTGATTTTAACTGAAACATTTTCAGATTCTGTGTCCTAACAGAAAACTGCATCTGAACTATGATCTACAAATATCCTGTTCTGCATTTCCCTCTGTTTTAAAACTTCCAACAACTTGCATTCTGGATTTTTTTTTTTTTAAGAAAAAAAGAGCATTTTAAAAAGACTCAATTTTATTGCCACACATTTTAGGTTAATATGAGCTGTAGTACAGCTTTGCAAAGACAGATTCTTTTGTTCCTATGCTCTGATTCGTTGAATGCCAATACTTCAGTCAGCTTAGAATCCAAAACAATTCATTCTTCTTCTGAGAAAATAGTATTATAGCTGCATGTCCATATGACCATTACATCATGACAGTCTTCACGATCATACATCTGATTAGAAAAATGATCACTAGTCATTTCTGGAGCTATTCAGTATCTGGAATAATAGAGTATATGCTTCCTCTGTACTATTAAGATTCCTTCCTTTTAATAAACAAACTAATGAGACTTCTAAAATGCTTGAACATACAACCAGAGTGGTAAAGTGTAAACTAAAATGAATCAAACAAAAACCTCCAATACTTTAAATATGTATGTTACAGTGGCAACATGCCCACATTGGCTCTTGACAATTCCCGATTTGTCAGTGGGACAATATTCTACTAACCAGGGACTAAAGGACAACTTTTGCACACACCTAGTTCAAATACACAGTTCCAGGCCCTCAAAAATATAAACATCAGCTTCTCCTGCCATTATTCAGTTCAAATCTACAACTCTAAGTAAACAAGAAATGTGACTGTTGTGTTAACTCTGTGTTAGCCCTAAATATCCCTCCTTTCAGGTTGTGCAGTGAGGTAATGAAGTTCTCTTCAAAAAGGACAAATTAGTACCATTCCTTCTGATGTGCTTAAATATCTGTGGAATTTTGGTTGATGTATATAATACATTTTTGCAATCTATATAGAAATACTAGATGGAATAATGTAGCAATGCATGTTCCACATGCTGTAATATATAAACAAATCAGTATAAATTGTAAGAGTGAAAAAAATACAGGATGCAGGGTAGGTTCCTCATATTAGCAAAATTCCAGCAGGCTAGCCATCTTACTTACATTAAAAATGTCTATTATCTGGTGTAATTGAATAACTCTCTGATAATTACATCAGCTTTTTAATAGTATATAAATAACCTCTCCCCTAATTACCATTTTGTTAATTTTTTCATATATTGCAGTGCTATGAAAGGAGGTTCTTGGTAAAGTACTTTACCCTTTCAACAATTAATAATTCAATTAACAGGTCTTTTTTTAAAAACAAAAGCTCACGGAGAAAGAGCAAGGAGGTTCACAGTTGAAAGGAGAGCTCTCTGCTAAGCTATAATCATGGCTTCATGGCTATAGTAGTATAAAATTTGTTCATGGCTTATTTCTCTTTCAGTGTAGCCCCTCAATAGAAATGACACCTGCTTTTTGGTGCTGTGAATAAAATCCTATGCACGTGACTCAAAATACAAGTGAACCTATCTCGTTTGGAACTTAAAAACAGGCATTTCCCCATGCCAATTTATTTTTCACATGTGAATTTGTGTATTTGTTTTTAAAAGAACCCATAGAGCCAGCCATGTCATAGAAGTCTTGACATTATGAATTAGAGGGGAAATACATTGCCAAATGTAGAAACTAAATTTTCTTCCACCAAACATTTAGACAGTCACACTCT
This sequence comes from Vidua macroura, assembly GCF_024509145.1. NCBI lineage: Eukaryota > Metazoa > Chordata > Aves > Passeriformes > Viduidae > Vidua > Vidua macroura. The sequence continues at coordinate 123,973,191 of NC_071571.1, read as the reverse complement.
CCTTTCCCCTGCTGTCAGGGAAGGAAAGTGAAATGCCTGGTTCAGAAAAGCACTGTTGAACAGAAGATGCAGTCCTCACTCATCCATAGCCTGAGTGAGAAGCCAAGCATCTGAAAAGCTTTGAATCATGGGTGACCCTGTAGCAAAACAGAATTGTGTTAAATGAACGGCTGACAATCACAACTGTGGTTCACACAGCAGTAATATTCAGAGGCTATAATAAGATCTGCAACATTAATGTTTTCAGACTTCATAATCAGTGTCATATTTTGCTAATTTCCAGGCTTTTTATTTACCTCGTGACAGAGAATGCCCCAGTTAAACTTATATCTACTGTCAGAATTTCAAAATGTCATCTCAAGTTCTACAGAAACCTCATTCTTTTTAGAAGTAATTAGTTAAGGCATAGTTTGCATGGCAATTAAAAACCACTTGCTTGCAGAAGCTTGTAAGCATTATGTAATTTTTTTAAACTACAAGTACACATGCATATTCTTGCCTCCAGCTTAAATACAGTGAATGTTGTAGTTGGTTGCACAGGAATTGTCTCAAGAACATAAAAGCAAGCCAAACACGATTGTATTCCAACTAAAATTGCTCTCTTTATACCGTGTATTGAAACTTGATAACTGTTGGTTATAAAATTCCTTTGATTTTCTGTAGGTAATAAAATACTTTGGCAATTACTATTGACAGTTCTGGATAATCTTGAAGGCTGCCTTGCCTGAAGAAGATGAGTGTTACAAATCACTCCACTGAAAGAGGGAAGAACAGCAGCAGGCAGCAGACAGGTTTCAATTTCACAATGCTGATTATCTCATTCGTGATTCTATGCATGCCTAAATCTGAGGATCCCTCAAGCAGCTATATGGACTTCTACTTTTAAAATGCCTATTACGCTTTCATACTTTTTGCTGCTTCCTGAAGAGTGCCATTTCGCCAAGCTTAAATAGCAGAAAATTGCACTGCTTTTCCTCTGCCCATCTCCTCAATCTCTATTAACCTGCACAAGAACAAAGGAGTATGATAGTCCAGCTATAGGTTGGGAAATAGGTTTGAAGTTGTTTTTCATTTACTGGTACCTATCTTCCTGATTCATAAATGTATTTGAACAATAACATTATTTTAATACATTATCTAATGACTGAAAGCATAGCCTTTAATTACATCTCTATTTATACTAATAAATAGGCTCTGTGTTCAGAAATACATGCAGCTATTGTTTACTCGGGCATCAAATGATACCGTAGTGCTGTCAGCATGTGTCAAGGCTTAAACAGAAAGGAATAAAAAAGAAAATAATGAAAAATGTTGCAGGTTTTTGTTAGGGTTTTTTTTTTTTTTTTTCCCTTTCTTTCCTATCTAGGTTACAAGAGAACAAACAGAAGCAGCTACAAGCAGACTGGAAAATTGTTGAAGCACCTGGTTCTAATGCTTGCAGTAGGCCTTTATTAGATGTCATAAACTGAATGATGCATTACTCTGTGGACAACTTATAGCCTGCAAATGTTGAGGCAAAATGGAGGACAAAGAATTCTTTTAAAACAAAAAGGTTAAACGTTCCTTTTTAATCAAACAACATTTATCAGATGGAGAAATCATAATACGCTCACAAAGATTGGAGACTATTTCTGTTACTTTTAAATGTATTTCTACATCACTTTAATAAATAAAAAGTATTTTACTTTAATAATTCACTTTTTATGTGTGAGTGATTTACAGTCGATCCTATATTTCACCTTTATCATTAAACAAAAGAAAAACATTTAAAAATCCTATTGCTGATAGAGGTTTGGCAACCCAATCTCAAATCTAAATAGTTGCATTAAAATCCATGTAAGCAGTCAACCACCAAACAACAAAATGACAATTTTTGCCCATCAGAAATTGTTTTAAAATAAGATTTGCTTTGCATTTAAAAGATAAAAGAATGTTTTCTAAAATGACAATTGCTGGTTGGCCACAGATTCTGGGCTTTAATCTCATGGCCTGCTCAAATTTCCCATTATGTCTGGAGGAGGCTTAGAGGGACAGAGAGGCCGAACTGTGGCCCTTTGACAGAAGTGGAGGGGGTTTCAGCATGGAGACACACAGCTGTTGCTCACAAAATGCAAGTGTTAGAAAACCTCACTACTAGGTTTGGGTTTGTTTTGGTTTTTTTCCTTGCTGCTAATAAAAACTTAAAGTGTTTTCTGTGCTTTCTATAAACAGTGCACTTAAGTTTTATAATCTAGTATATCTTATTAAGCGTGAAGTCTGCTGATCCCTAAATTATTCATAACATGGTCCAGACTGATTAAGATTGGCTTGTTAAGGAGCACAAGAAGCAATTAAACTGACAAGGCAGTGCGGCCTTGATGTATACATTTATTATCACAAGAATACCCAAAGTGAATGCCCTTATTAAGCAATGAATTTCACCTCACTGGCCTTCTACCATTGCTGCCACAGGCAGAGAGAGCTAGGAACAACATGTCAAAAGCTAACTCTGAGGAAATGCCTATCTTCAAGTGAAACCGATTTTGTAATGAACCTTTCAGTTCACTCCTGAGGTAATAAATCCTGACTGGTGCATTAATTACTTGATAACATCCCATCAAAATGCAAATGCAGCACTTGACCCATAGGAATGGCTCACTAGCTGTTAACTCTTCAGGGTATACATAAATTGTCTGTTTTCTTTTATCAAACAGGGCATTTATTTCCATCTTGCTAGGGTGAATGTCACTCCTGCCACCCTCGGCCCCTCAGTGGCCTGACACCATCATTTGCAGAGGACTGTCACTATGTGCCGACATTCTAATTGTGCTACTTCTTTGCTTTGTACCTTTGAGGCAGAATTTCCAGCTTCCCCCCCCGCCTCTTCCTTTTCTGGAGGAATCTTGCATGTCAAGGACAAAGCTGTAATAGCGTTACAAAGAATGACCCCCACCTCTAAAGTACACTAATCTTTCTTTTCAATGGCAATACATTAAACAAGGAATTTAGTTCCTTGAAGTGATTAAATGAAAGCTGAACATATCTACGTGAACTGCTACCCAACACAGGCAAGTGTGCATGCTTTTAGTGAGAACGCCACCAAAGAGATATTTACATGTTTTAAAGACATTTCCTCAGTCCCTTCATCAAGTGCTCAGTTTTGACAGTCCACAAGCAAATAATATGTCAAAAAGTAAAACAAAGTGTATTTCACAACACAAATTTAGCAACAGTGAAATACGATGCATCACATGCTTTTCACTTGCCAAGAAAATAGGCTGCTTTGATTAGAAAAACTATTTCCACAGTAATGTTAATGAGAAGCTGTGTTTTATATTTCCCCACTCAAAATGCTAATGTATATGAGTGGGTCTGAGTCTCCCACCTGGGTCAACCTGCTTTACAGTTTTTCTATTTGTCTTGAAGGCTTGGTGAAAATCCTTAATTCAGGTTACTAGGCAACCCTGCAGGTGAGAAAATATAATGTTTGGCCTACTCCATTTTCAAATACACACAGTGGCCTAATGCCTTCCAAATAGACTGTACAAAGCATGCACTGATAATTCCCTGCTACATTTTCTAAAGGCGAGGTCACAAGAAAATTAATTGATGCTGAAAATAATGACAGGAGGAGAAGAACCACTGAGATTTGGTGTGACTGGCATGTGATGATGTTAGCAGAAATCCCAGCATGTGACTGGACAGTGTGATGAAAAATATACTTTATGTGAAGGAAAAACAAGTTACAAAACTTAATTAGTTTTTGACACTTCTTCATAAGTTATTATCTTTTCATTTGGAACATTGCCTTGGGACATCAATACACAAGAAGAAATGAAACATTCTTACTGTAAATCTGAAGGAAAAAAAGATGACTTAATATTGCTCTTCTCCTTTTACATGTCTTTTTGAATAAACAAAATTTCCTCTGCAGCCTAAGGTGTACAAGCCCCTGAAGATGTTTCTGCTGAGAGCATAGAATAGACTTGTTCAATGTAATAATCCTGTTACAACTGATTATGCAGTTTCACTTTTAAAAATAAAGGGGAGGAGGACTGGAATCCAAAATAGTCACGCGCACACACACACACCTACACACACACACACATATTAAAACATAAGTATAGATGAGAAACAGTTAAATTATAGCACCTACAGCAATAATGCTTCCTGTACAGCAAATGTATTTTTAATTTTTTCCACTAAGGCTTATACCTAGAAGTAATTCACACTGATTACTAAATAACCCTTGTGAGTTGCTTTGTCTTTTGAATTTTAAAAAATACACTTGCCGTGAGCAATGAATTTCATAAACCACCAGCTCTCATGCTTGATGAATCATTCTTATTTTATGCAGTGCTGTGTGATAGAGAACTGAGATAAAATATTCTATCCACAAGCTATTCAGTACAATTTATCATCAGCGGCTCACTAGTCCAGTGATAATACCTGGCTTGCAGATTGTAATGATCAGATTCTGTTTTTATTTCAAACAGGAGCGATCCAAATACCAGAGTTTTTAATTTACATACATTAGTGAGGTTCAAATGTGGCAATAGCTACAAGCAAATTCACTTGCAAACTGAAAGCTCGCTTTGCATAAATGGGTTCCCTTTAGCTATTACTCACCAGTGAAGTACCCAGATAAAAATGAAAACAAAGAGGAAATAAAGGAAATCATGATACCAACACCATACCGTAGACTAGGATAATTACTGAACTAGAGTGAAGGTTATATTTATACCTGTTTTAGTAATGATTTCTTATATTTTCCCTTTTGTATTGAAAGCATAAATGACATGCCTTTTTTTACATTATTACATTACTGTATTCCCTACGTTCTGTAGTTTTCCGAAGTTTCAGCACATTATCACCACTAAAAGTTTTTCTTGGTGTAAATTCAAACAAATGAAATACTGAAACAGCTTCTAAAAACATAAGCAACTTCAAAATATCTGTAAATTACACCAGCTTGAGCATTTAATAAAAAACAATGGGCCTATAATAAAATACCTCTTACAGCTATATCACTTTTATACTGACCACGGTATTGAGCTTCAATTCCCAGCAGCATCATTACTAGACATTTTCTGCCACCTTTCTAAATCTGAAAAGCTTCCTACATTTAGTGAAGATTAGGTAATGCTACAAGCAATCAATAACAGCTATCAATTCCATAGCTTGTTTGGAAGAACAAGTTGATTAAAAGTAAGTAAAAAGGATGGTTGAATATGTCTTAAAACTATCTGATTCTTCTAACTATACCATCATGATATAAAAATTATTATTCACAGGCCAAAAAAGGTAGGTCTTAACAACAGTAAAGTTATGACTCAAAGCAACAAAAGCCAGGATAATACTAAGCTTGACACTCTCTCCTTATCTTACCATTGAAGAAGGGGAAAAAAACCCCAACAAAACAAAACAAAAAACCAAAAACAAAACCCAAAAAAATCCCAAAAATCAAGGAACAAAGAAAAGGGAAGGTGCATAGAAGCACAAGTGAAAAACAGAAAAATACCATGTCAAACTCAATTTTGGTTTCTTGGACTTTTCCTAGTTTGTGTCTAAGCTTTAATGTTCTCTAAAAGTAGTCCTTGTCTCTGTTCGTTCTTCCTTTCTGGACTTTTTTCCCACAAACAACCTTTTTTAGAAAAAAAAACAAACTGTTGGAAGTTAGAAAATGCCTATTATTTACCAATAACATTAAAAAAATATTGTAAAAGCAACTATCATAAGCTCAGTTAAGACTTCACTTACTAATGACTATGTACATTCTTCTGCACATGTACAGTCCTTACTGTATATCCACAGTAAGTAACTGCCTCATAAAAGCAAATACACAAATATGATCTTGATTATTTAGGTCCTTTCCCCATGGTACACACTAGACACCTTCCAATCCCCTGAATCCAAGTCCTAAAGACTGGTAAATCAACTAGCTTAGAAGAACTTCTAGCCTTCCTCATAGGGCACAAAGGAAGGGAAGTCTCTGGCGAGAGAGAAACTCATACAAATTCACCACCTTTGCTATTTTCTTACTCTCTACCCACAGCCCAGGCAGTTCCATATCCCCCTGCTAGAGCAACTCATTTGCCTCACTACCAGTGGGGAGAGGCAGTGAAGTGGCCAATAATCTGAGAATGTGTTTAATCTTGATTAGACAAATGACAGAGGGGAAGATGAGATCTCCCGTTTTGCCATTCATCCGTGACTGCTGAACGTAGCTGCCTGCAATGCCCCCAGGACTGGCTCTGTGGCTGGTGGAAGGGACTCCTGCATCCAGGTAGGCTTTAGGCTGCATTGAGGTTCTTCTCCACCTGCCCTTCTTGAGAGCTCCACTGCGATGGGAATATGATGGCAAGCACTTCTCATTTTAATGTGGTTTTCATAATAAAACTGTCAATGCTTAAGATGCAGAAGTTACTAGGCAGTGGCCCTTTAAAATTTTAATCTAACTTATGAATAGAATCACAGACCAGATATTGTTCTTCAGCAAATGGAGGGCAAAAAGCATCAGTTAAATTGCTGAAATAGCTGCCAGTAGATGCTGTTCCCGTTTCTGGAGAATGAACTTCTGTAGACATACAGATACACCGAAAGTCAGAAGCCCCTTCCTTCATATAGATCTTTTTTGTACTCTATCTTTCTGGTGAAATGAGCATTTCTGAATCTGGAGTTATTTATGCTCAGAAAGGTAAAGTTCACCTTCCTGCTGCTCATAAAAAAAAAATCAATGTATGAGGGTAATCTAAAAGAGAATAAGGAAATTGCAATATATGATATGTAGTCAAAGGACTACTCCGAAACACTTTATAGGCTATTATTTCAGCTCACAGACTAAATGAAATAACACTTGATCACATTGTCATAGACTGAAGTGTCTGGCCCCAACAGTCTTAGCCCATGTTATAGCTCTATAGGTATTTGTCTACTCTTGAAAATTTTGCTCAATTTGGGCCCTGTTGAAGAACTTAAATGCACACTATTGCTTTAAATGCTGTTTAAGCACTAGAAATACTAATGCAACATTTTGCAGCTTTGTTAATACTGTAATTACCTTTGTGTGATCGCTTTGGAAGAGATTTCCTTGGTGATGCAGTAACTTTATGGTATTTCTGAGACTCTGATCTGGCTCAAAGTCACTACAGTAAAAATAATCCTAACTAGAAATGAAATTACAAAGACCAAGATGCATGGAAAAGCATATCAGAATTAGAACCAATTTTTTCCTTTTCATTCTTTATGCTTTGAGGGAGGTGTAAGACAAGCAGGAAGAATTACTTCTTGTCTACAGAAAAAGGACAAATCTCAAGACTTAAAATAATAGACAAATAGTTTATGGTTAAATAGCTTTCAAAAATACTATGTACTCATGATACCTATACCTTGACAAACTGATAATCAGCAGTCTTAGCTTGCTGCAAGTTTTAGATCATCTTGCCAACTCTCTGAAATGTACTTACAGTGAAAGCAATTTCTGCTGCAGTAGCATAAAACATGCTTCTCTGCTGCAGCATGTGACACGGGCTGATAATAAAGGAATGTGATGTGAGACCATGCAACTTTTACAGCAATTCCAATTGCTTTGAATAATTTAAAAAAGAAAAATAAAATAAAATGAAAGAAAGAGTTCTAGATTAAGAAGTGGTTGTATTCTGGCATGAAGCTTTCTCAGTGGAATGTTACTAAACAAATAAGAAAACTAAGGAGATTCTGTGGAACTATCTGATGCTGACATCTGATGCAATAAGTACAGTTTCTAGTGAAATAGATCAAAAATGCTGTGCCAAAAGCACTGTAAAATGCTTCTCATGTGATAGTGAATTTCTGCTAGGAGATGGGGGATGGGATGTAGAAGGGGAGAGGAGAGAGAAAAAAGGAGCTCATTTGACTTCAGACTTGAGTTTGTTCTTAATGAAATAAGTGATAAAATTCTACTAAAGTCAATAGCAACAGAACAGATCTTGAAAGATGAGTGATATTTAAAATAATCAGATACTTCTAGTCAGGGCAAAAACCACTCTACACTTCGTTATCACACTCTTTATTCTTCTGAATATCTGACTCCTTGGCTGTCTGTCATTTTCTCCATGACAAATCAACAGATTGAAGGCCTAAAACAGCTCATGCAAGACTGAAGGATATAACAGCTAACTTCCCTGATTTTCCTACATTCAGAGGAGCAAAGAATCTGACAAATAATCCCCACTGCCATTGTACGGCCGTTACACTGTCCTGCGAGCCTGGACAAGTTATTAGGTCAGACGCTAACTTACTAAGTAGAAAAATGATGTGGTCGCCTTTGTCCTCTCTGCAGTAATGGCTGGAGTCAGTACTAATTAAGGCCCTGCGGCAGTGTGGTACGAGAGAGGTCAGAGACTTCTTTCTGACACCTAAACAGTGCTCAGCTCAAAGGAACTGCCCCTAATCTGAAATGATGTGATGTAGAGCTGGCCTTTCAGCTTCACTGTATATTTAAAGGAAAATGACAGTTAATGACAGGGGTGTCAAAAATGAGCAGATGGAGAGGCTAAGGAAAACATGGCTCTATGGTAAAATTTACTTACAGTTCATCACTGTGCTTAGAATTAGAGGTTACTGCACAAATGTAGAAGGTTTGAATACCCTTCCATTATTTTTTTTGAAGAAAAAAGATTTGCCTTATGCACATAGCTTGAAGAAAGTCTGTTGACAAAGTAGACTTATTTTTCCATTGTTACACAAAAATCAGTACACACATACCCCCCACACAGCCTATACTACCTTCATTTTTCTGTTATCAAAATAAAATATGAAAATAATAATAACAATATTTAATCTCATTCAGTAGATTACTACTTTCCATTTTATCTTTTTGGGAGTAACCATTGCAGTGATTAATCTTCTAGTCATTTTCTTTCTCCCCTTCAGGCATGGAACTTGGGAAACAATAGCAATATTCAAAACAGAAACCAAGATTTATTGTCAGTTAGTCATAATAGACACCTGCACAGATTACTAATTACAGCAAAACCATAAGGTCTGCTGGCACAAATCCTTTCCCATTCTCTCTTTTTATCTACCCCTAGTGACACACCTGCAAGCCTTTAATTGATGTATTTATCTCAGGAGTCCTTGTTAGCATTGCATTATAGCATCACCATTCATGAAGCTACAGTTAAGGTTCGGTCAGCATTTCCACTACTGATGCTTCCCTCCCTCCTTCCTTCATTTTCCTCCGTCCCTTCCAACTCCCTTCTCCCAGGCTTTTTAAGGAAATTCCCTCTAGGCTAGAAGTTGAGTAGTGAGGTCTCAGTCCAGGCTCATATGATTCTTTTAATCAAACTAGAAAGAGAATTGTTCTGGAATGTTTTAAAATTATGTTCAAAATGCAAAAACAAACAACAAAAAAATCCACATATTTTTTCAAGGCTCACATAGTTGAACCATATATTTGATGTATTTTAAAATAATAAAAAATTTAGCAAATAATTTGCCCACCACATGGAATTGTAACATCTGGTATTTCCCTGGAAAGTCAAAAGGAATGAGATCCATAATAACTTAAAAAGAGGTTTTCAAGCAAGCACTGTAATGGATTTCTGTAAAGTATACTAGCAAACATTCAGAATATGCATGTGAAGTAATTATTATCACACAGAGCATAGATAATTTCTGTCCCCAAATGCTGTATATTACTTAGTATTTTTGCTTTACAACTGTAAGCAGTTCCTCTCCATATGTTCCAGAGGATTTATTTGAATTATTTTTGTACAACTGCTCTACATTATTACCTCTTCTAAACTAATTTGAAAAAAATAATGTTTAATAATATTTTAGAGTTGCCATTACAAATATCAAAGGTGACGTTTATCTATATAAATCTACCTTTATATGTATAAAGCAAGAAGGACAATAATTTCAGTCCATGGGTGTCGGAACCCAAATAGAAGGGGGAAAAGATAAAGAATAAGGAGAAATTAAGGGAATTCAGTTTGTCTCAGTGTTTCATGTGTCATCTGACAGAGACAGAGTTTAAGAAACAGTTTCTTCTGCATGGATTCTCCTTATACAGCTCAGACCTCAGCAATGCATTTAAAGACTGCATGACATGAAATCAGGATACTGTTTTATATTTTTTGTTGACAAGGGCCTGGCACAGCTTATCTAGGAGAAGCATTTCTGTTCCCATCAGGACCTTTCTCCACAAGGCCCATTAGAATTTAACTTACTCAACAGGTTGCTGTACCAAGAACAGCAATAAAACCCAGCAAAAATCCAACCAACCAAAAAACCTACCCAAAACAAGTCAACTAGCTTTAATGTAACTCTTAATTTTGCCTAGCCAATAGATTCTAATTAAATGATTAATTTTGACCAGTCGGTACATGACCCAGGTTTACGGTACTTCAGATTGGTTTTGGTTTTTATTGTTTAGAAGATACCCATTGAAATCAAATCCTCTTCTCTTGCTAGAACAATTTGTCCTAGAGGAAAGCTCCATAGCCAGGACATGTGGACACTTCTGTAGCACTCGACCTGGACTAGACAGCTACAAATTGACCCTGGCCATGATAGGTGTCATGCTGCCCATGAGCAATTATCACTCTGGTTCCCTGAACTCCTCTTCTGCCTTCTTTTTCAGAGAGTAGACAATTCCCCCTTCCTAATAAGCAGGGGTAATTCCTGCAGGGAAGAGTTTGGCCATAAGGATGCAACCTTTACCTCTAAGGCATTTTTGGATTGGACACTTGAGTTTCCTGGGATTTATGTGGATTTGGGAAGAATTTCTTGGATCTTACAGCCCCCTGTACCTTTACCTCTCCACACAGCTCCTACTCTGAGGCTGCAATGTGTTTCGCATATTTTCTGTTCTATAAACTAGTATTGTTCCACAGGCCTGTCTTGAGTTAGTCCCTGCAGCTCTTTTTGCAATCTGAGCCTGGACATACCCTACAAACAGCTGTTCTGCTTCAAAACATATTGCTTAGAAACAAAGCATTAGATAAAATATTTTAAAACAACAAGCACCCAACACAGACCCAGAATAACCACATTTCTGCTATTTCACAATTATCTAGACATGTCTATTTTTCCTGTGACATCCTCATTCCCAGCAGCTTTTGGAGCCCAAGTCACACTTTCCCTTTTCTTACCGTCTCTCCTGAGACATTCTCCATTATTAAACTCTGTAGGTATTCTTTGTTCTCCCATGCTCACAGCTTAAGCCCGATCTGCTGAAAACTAGATGTCTGGAAAACTTGCCAGAAGCTGAGATGCTATGCCAGGGAAGCATGACTATATGCTTGACCTCTTCCTCTGTTCATTCCCTCAGCCTCTGCTACTGGCGGCTGTCAGGTTCCTATTACAAAACCATCTAGCAGTGCCAGCACTGTCCCGTAACCACAAGTATTAGCTGGTAAAGAAAAATACGAGCCCATTTTTTAAATTTCTGCCTGTGTTTAGTCCTATCTGTTGACTGAAAGTCAACATATCCAAACATTTAATCTCATCTCAGTAACCAGATGAACACACAGTTTCCATGAATAATAATGATCTTGAAGGCACCTCAGAATCCACCTAATGGCTAAATTCAGTATGTAATTATGGAATATGAGATGGTATCTAAATATGTATGAGTTGGAATATAAATTTGGGTTAAATAATTGTCCTATAGCAGACGTATCCATAGCCTCTGAAGTAGGTCGGCCATCTCTGTACTGTGTTGTTCCATGGCTGCTGATGCAGACATGACCCAAAACAGATGGGATTCTTCACAGAGAAAGGCATTTTATGTCTTTCACCTAGAACTGAATTTCACTTCTCTTGCAAACAAGGAAGTAAAATTCTGGGGACTGCTGGAAGTTGAGTGCTCCTAGAAGAGCTACTAATTCACTTCTAGAAGTGAGAAGCATTTAGAAATCCATTATTCTCTTCCAGATTAAATTTACTACTTCACCAATTGCCACAGCAAAGCCTACCCACCAGTTAAAATCCATTCAAGATGCATTCTGAGGGCTTAAGTGAGGCTTTCATGATGCCTAGGTTTTGTGCTAGGCTTCCACAGAAAGGATGAATCTTACCCTTATGTAAACTAATCAGTTTTGATGTTCTCTCTTCCATTTAAAATCTGTGAATTATTAATCTTTATGTGTACAGTAACTTCTTGAAGCATATTTTATATGCAAATTCATATTAACATCATAGAAACATCTATAATACAGACTGAAATAAATTATGAGGCATTGTGTAAGGGATCTTAGCCATTATGACCTATCAAGTCAAAAATCAGAAATTAAAAAAAAATATATTATGCCCCTTAAACACATATTTACATAATAGACTGTAATGGCTCAGAAAAAAAATCTCTTACAGCATGTAAATAATGCATGTTTTTAGATTTGTCTAAATACATATGCACATGTATTTACATATTAACATGACAGGTTGCAAAGATACTAAATTAACTGGTTTGCGTGGTCTTGTGTTCTACATCAGTGTTTTTGAACACTTAGTAGAGAAAAAATTAGAACACAGATACGTACCTTATATTCAAGCAAAGAACTGATTTCCTATTCCTCATGAAAAACCTAGCATTTATGTTCAATTTCAAATCAATATTCTTAGGCTTTCCAATAATTTATTGTAGATATTTTTAATTCAAGATCTTCATAGTACCTACATGACATACTACCAGCAACTCTACTAATCTACAACAAGAGGAGATGGTAGCATTTGCAGGTAAGAAATTCAGATTTAAACCCTGACATAAATTTTAACTGGCAATAGATTTTGTGAGTTGAGTTATAAAGGGTGGAAGATTGATGATTAAGTTGAATAGATATTCTGAAAATGTTGACCTTGCAAAAGCAGTAAGTTTGTGAGAACACATCTACTGCCTGTCACACCACTCCAATATCACTTGTGTCTCATCAAAGTTTATACTTCTAATTCAGAAACCTAGAAACACTGAAATGTATATAATGTTTAGCTGAATGAGCAGTGACATGGAAGCCATTATAAACTCTTTAGCGAGCAGAAATTATTTGCATAATAAAGCATCTGAAACCATCCCTTTTTGTTTTTAGCCACTTCATCAAATATTCAGATCCCATGTCATGTAGCAGGTAGCTGGATAGATCAGAGATGGGCAGAAGAACCCAATCTACAAGTCTACACAAGATTGTCTCAAAGGCACAAATTAATAATACTTCCTATCAACTGCAAGTGTTGGTGCATCACTTTAGCTACAGACTGACAGGAAGTTTGTAGTACTCCCTGATGATAAAAAAATCTACTCCTCATACTGTTAGTCCACTGAAAGTCTATTTGAAATAAAAATAATAGTGACAGTCAAGTATGTTAACGTCCATAATCATTGTAAATTATAACTGTCAGTGGTCACAAACCTATCCTATGAAAACATAAGGTAACAATTTAGACTTATATTGCTACTCTCAAAGAAGAAGACTATTCATAGGAAACTAAAGTACTATGGGGATTATAACACATATTCTAAAAATAGAATGTTTTGGGATTCTCTTTTTTTCTTTTTTTCCCCTGAATGGAATATTTCCATATAAAGCACTGTGAGCAGAATTTTTCACTCAGTTTCCGTTGTTGAAATTATACCAATCTCTATTTAGAGGGAGTGAAGATGTGCATAGTGATTTTAATTCTGAATGGAGCACTGCAAGATACCAGGAAAGCAATAGTTTTAGTCCACAAATAATAGCATCTAACCACAGAGGAGAAAACATACCCTCCCTCCTAAAATATATAGCAAAAATAATGCTGAAATTGCAGGCGGTTGCTTATCTTTATGATCTGGACAGTGCGCCTCATTTTCATTTTCTCTCACACAAAGACAGATTGAATGCGTAAAGACAGTTTCTTACAGTTTGAAAAGAGGAACAAAAGGAAGCTATATTATAAATTAATATGAGAACTCAAAGATTTGTTGACTCAAGCTGCGTTAAGAAATATGTAATTTTGGACTCGCTTTTTAGGAAACTGCAATCTCATCAAAATGTCTTTTATATAAAAAGCAATATTCAGGTTTTTGGTTTTGCCAACGTGCACAAAGATGAGACATACTATGGACATTAATTTTTGCTTGCTTATCTTACATTGTGTCAACTTACATTCACAGTCCCATATTTCCACAATTGTTCACAATTTGAAAAAGCAATGGAGAAAGGGAAAAGTAAAATGAATATAAAAGAGACATTTAATTAAAGAGTTCATTTGATTATTCACTTTTTAGAAATACTTGAAGACAAATCTTCTTTATTATAAAACATATTTTTCCAAGAAAAGTTAATCAAAATGATGATGTCAGCACAAAGAATGTGTTCAAATACGTAAAAATATTTGTCTGTGAATGTAAGGACTCAGAACTGAAATTCCAAACCCTACGTGTTATGAAGCTTACTTAGGTTTAGCCATTTCTTGGGGTTGGGTGGGGGAGTTTTTGTTTGTTTTGGGTTTTGGTGTGTTTTTAAGGATTTCTTTTTTGGAGGGGGGTATGTATGTTTTTTTCCCAATTATAAGTGATCATATTGTTCCTTGGAAAACTAAAAAAAAAAAAAAAAACAAAACCCAAAAAAACCCCAAAAAATCTAAAACAAAACCACAAAAAAAAAAAAAAAAAAACCAAAAACAAAAACCAAAAAACAGTCCACAGACTTTAAGTCTGTAACTAAAACTACTGTATTGCTGTATTCCTTCTGTATGTTCTAACTGCCCTCCAAATAATTACAGAGTGGAGACTTGGCTGTCATTCATGTGTATCTATTCCATTGTGTGAAGAGAGAAAGAAAATGGTTGCCCATACATTAGCACATCACCCATGGCTAGTGCAATGACAAGATAGATTAGGATGTATATTAAATCTCACACATGACTGCCTTTCTGTATCAAGGTAAAAAATACTTGCTCTTACATACATTAGGGACTAGTGTTGGTCTGACATCTACATTAATATTGACAGCATATCAACATTTTTTACATTAACTGAGTCAATAACTAGTATAAACCTAGTAAAATTTAGATAACAAAAATGAAGAAAATATCTAGCAAGCAGCATTAGATTCTTGGATCTAAGAAAAGAAAATTAACCCCCAAATACTACACTGCTTTTCTGAATTATCAATCCTACAGCAATGCATCAACCAGTGTATACAGCTGTGACTTGGTAATCCAATCTCATTTGTCAAACAAGAATTCTAGCAGATAAGGAATGCTTCTAGGAAAAGAAAACCCTGCACAGACAATAACATAAATATTATATACATAGGAGGCTGATTATAAAAAGCTGGATTAGCATCACTGTATTACTTCACCTCCTAAACATTACTTTCACAGACGTGATGAAATTGTCAGGCAGTAATCCCACTTCCATAATAGCTGCTTGTGACAAATGCACACAAAACCTGCACAAACACAAGACTATTTTCCTATTTTGCAAGGGAGTTAAAATGTTTATTTGTATTTTCCATATTAAAAAACTTTTAAGTCAGAACCACTATGTAGGTTAGCTTAGGAAAGAGATTTCATTATTTACCTTTGCTGTAAAATCTCTAGTAAATGAGCAGTCGCTTCTCATTCAAAGCCAATGTCTTGGTTTCATTAATAATTAAATGTTGTTTTCCAATGATATCTAGCTATTTTATGCTCTTGTCTTTGAAATATATTATCTTCCACATGAAGCTCAAAAAAATACTGGCAATGTTTTTAAGGTGACATGCATTTTATAAGCATGCATATGAATCGTGGGAGATAAAAATGTTCATTCTCCCAGATTCACTGTACTCATAGTGAAAGGGGAGAAATGCTAGGAAACAGACACACAAAAACTTTTGTAACCAGCATCCATTGGCCAAAAACTGATATGTAAATGTTTATAATTTCAATCTTATT
The DNA here is from genome assembly GCF_024509145.1 of Vidua macroura. NCBI lineage: Eukaryota > Metazoa > Chordata > Aves > Passeriformes > Viduidae > Vidua > Vidua macroura. The sequence goes on along the minus strand of NC_071571.1, from coordinate 123,957,309 downwards.
AATCAGATAGCTACAGTTGGAAGCATCCAGAGTATTATTACCCCGCAAAAATAAAAGCATGAGACAGCCATGTAAAGTTTTTAAGATTTTAAACTCAAAAAGTAGCAACATTTCAAGTGTCATTCATCTCAGAACTCATAGAAGCTTTTGTTTAACCATCCTTCTCACTGAAGGCTACCTTTCCCCTTTCTTTTAGTGTACTGTGGTTGATGATGAGGGTTAAAGTGATGTTCTTGATAATATTTACCTCCAAATGATCCCATCTTTCATTTATTCAAGTCCTTGAGAACAGGGATGAAACAGGCCATGAAAAACCTAGGCTTATGGACACGAGTCTTCTATCAGGCAACACTACAGGTAAACAATGGGCTGGAAGAAGAGGCCTGTCTCTACTGTTCTGCTAATGCTCTTCTAGACTATTCTAGTTAAACATATAAAAGAAAGAGATGCAGAGAAATGCCTGGAATGGAAAGAAACTATCATTCTAGTGCTTGAGATGTTGACAGCATCCATGCTGATTAATTAGTATCAGCAAATCCCACTGAAAAAGGTTAAAAGAACACTTTAACATGCAGTGATATTATTGTGGTCATTAGGATAGCATATTTCTGTCTTTGCTAATGAATCTTCTTTTATCAGCTCAATAAACTAATGTAGGAGTGCAATTTTTCAATTACATTTTCATAAACAGATGGCAGAATTTAATAAATTAATGTTTATAATAATGGTACAGTTATGAGTCTTGTACTTTTATGTATTTTGCTCTGAAGCTTTTGATACTAAATCCCAATAATGCCAATCTCCTTAGTACAGAGTAGCTTCATGTTCCTAGGTTGATGTATAATGATCTCTGATCTTTCACTGTAAAGAGACTGTAGGTAGTAAGTTTAATTTATTAAATAACAGGGATATTAATCTGTTTGTCAAATTTCATAGACATTTTAACGAAAGCTTAACCTCCCTGATGATTATTCTTCTGAACTAAAACACACTGTTGCAGGGCAGAAATG
>NC_071571.1:123903799-123951299 GCF_024509145.1 Vidua macroura | reverse complement strand
TACTGTGACCCGCAACAAATTTTTGTTAAAAAAAACCCTTTTCACAAGCATTGCTGACTCTGATTTCTGCCCACAGCATGTAACAGGATCCTTTTAAATTCTGATTTTTTCAATGGAAAACTTTTACAACTCCCAAACATATTCCATTACAGTAGTTTATTTTTAAATACATATTTTACTTAAACTAAGGTACTTCCATTTCACAGGCACAACAAATATATTCCAAAAATAAGAATGGCAACATACTGCAAAAATAATCACTTTATTGGTGAGAGTTCAGTACAACTCCAGGAGTCTTTCTAATACATTAAGTTGGGCTGCTTTTTCCTTCAGATATCAAATGGTACAGGTGGTATTTATTTGGACTAAGATTAGCTAGATTACAGCTGGTATCCTGAAATTCTTGCAGACAATCGTTCCTGTATTGGATCAAACTTTGATTTCTACTTTCCTCTGCCCCTTGTTCCTCCTCCATCTTCTCCACCCCATTTTTAACATATGAAAGTGGTTACTAACAAACTGGTAGGTGAATCTTTCCAACACTATGGAGACATGACACATCTAGTATATTTTTGCAAACTCCTACAGGCTACTTTTTTCTCTTCCCCCTTTCTCTTTTTTTTTTGTGTCAGCTTGATATGGTGAATAAAATGCCAATCGATGGAAAAGTTACAAGTCTGCAGCTGTATTTTCCCTCACTGTTCCCTAAGCCACAGTAAAAAAGAACATGTCAGCCCAAGCACCTGTATGTTATGGATCATCACCTGTGAAAACAAACATCATCATTAGCCTCATCAAAAATCTTGAGAAGTGTTCAAAGGAAAAGACTCCTGAGTACCTTGAGCACTCTATCCTTTCCTTCAGTATTTATATCTAAAAAATATACCTAAGCCTTGACCTACACAAGCAGGGCTTTTCTTTCCCAGTCAGACAACACATCACCTCACAATATACAAAAAGGAAAAGGCAATCCAGAATATTGCCTTCTTCACTGCGTTAGGTATACGGATTTGCCTAAGGCCACAGAAAAGGGGTGGAGCATGGGGGAGATCTTCACAATGTAATGCACAAATACACTTTCTAGAATGGGAGATGAACTTAAACTCCTTTTTTTGTCTTATGTAAATCAAGCAACTATTTAGTCCAATTAGCATTCAACTGCTGTTATTTCTAGAATTTAATCCTATATTTATTAATAAAGCACACATGTCAACTCACAAAATAGCCCGTCTCCTTGCAGTGCAAACAGAGCTTTACTTTCCATGTAGGGTATTTGTGGGACATTCTTATACCAGTTGGTCCATAATGAATAAAAATTACATTACTATAAAGGAGCAAGGAGAATCTGAAAGCCACATTTCATTTTGTTTAAATCCAGCACTGTCCAGGGCAGAATATTGTTCCTTGTAACTCAGACTTGTGAAAAAAACAGCAAGCTCTGCCATTCAGCTTGTCTCATCAACTGTGAGTTTTAATTTGAAGCACTTTTGCAATAAACTTAGTTTTTTGCCAACCCATCCTCACTAATGTTGCACCACCTAAAGCATTCAGCCACTGCTCTCCCCCCGCAAGCTAGCCAAGCATATCAAGTGTGCCTGCAACACTCACAGCCTAATCAACAATGCACAAAAACAAAAGTAACAGCAAGACTCCTATTATCTGATCTTCCGTAAAACACAAAAACTGCCTTCTCTGGTACAGAGGAAGTGCCAGTAAGCCTGCAGGTGTGAGCCAGTTAAAAGAAAAGGCTTTGGCTAAATAGATTCTTTGACTGCCAGGGATTAGAGTCATGGCACCAGTGGTAACACACATCTTTTCCTTTAATTTACAAAATTTTCTCACGAGTTTGCAAGAGTTCACCCCATCAGGGGCTTTCTGAGGCCATTGAAATGTCTTAAGTTTTAATTAAGTTGGAGTTGTCAGAAGAAAGCTTTTTTGGCACAGAGTCAGGGTCATTAATTACTGCTATCTTTGTTTCTTTCAGAAAAAAGAACTCTACTGACTTGTTGGGTTACTTACACAGCCTACATTTTCTATCCTGCAGTTCTTATTCACCTCCAAGCAAGGCTTGATTAAGCAGTTTACCAATTACTTCCATCAATCTGGTTTACAAGTCCTATGGGTAATCGTAACTTCAGAAGCTTTTCTTTCTGCTGATTCGAGGTACAGTAGTAATGAAAGCAGCATTACTGTTAGAACCACAAAGCATTTTGAATTTCTAGATTTTCCACCCAAAATGATACTTGAATCACATTCCCAATTTTATCATTTAGTACACATCCTCTTATATGCTTTTTACTAGATAGTCAGTTATTAGCAGACACCAGCCATGCTGCATAAAACTAAGCAAAATAAGCATGATTTCCTTGCTGTCTTACAATTCTGGGGTTAAAGATAATGGCTTTTATCAGTCAAATAGCACTGAGCAAGGTTGCATTCAAATCAAAGGACATGGTATCTGCATTAGACAATAGTAAAAACTTTATTGCTAGGTGACACTTATCAAAAAATTTAAAAGTCTAAGAATAATAAGCTGAAATTGCTACCCTGTAACAATTTTTCACTGGCCTAAGTAAAGGCTAATCTGTAGGCATCATTTTTACCAGATGCATTCATATCATAAAAAAGCCAACAACATAACTGGTACTAATTTGCTGCTTCATCAGAGATGGGAGATATGGGGAAGACACTGTCTCCCTCCTTCCTAGAGACAATGACCTCGAGGCTCAGTGTGAAATACAGTATTATACAGTGACATTCTATCTATAGATTATAGATAAAGGGAAGATTTGGGATTCCAAGTTTGTCCATTCTTTGCCTCTGGTGGTCACTAATTTCATATGTATATACAATTAACAAATATTCTTCTAAAATACACCAGAGTTTGCTAGTCATATAGCTTCACATGCCCGGTAAAATCTTGGGTTTAGCCAAAGTATTTTGCATAAATACCATTACCATTATTAGGCAGCTTGATAACTATATATCTTTCTAAGTACACGGCTTGTTCATTTATATAAAGTTTGTTTTATCAAAATCCTCAAATTCCTTGAAGCCTGAAAAAGGCCTATGTCAAACTACATATTTTTTACTGTTTTTAATAAAAACATTGGCAAAATAATGTTTTTTCAGAAACTCTGACTTGGATTTCTGATTTATAGAGTATACTTTACTATTCTGAGCTACTCAGCTCAGCAAGTGGTTGCTCAGAGACTGCAAGACTTGAAATGTCTGTGGCATAGTATAAATTATTTTGATCCTCCCTTGGGTATTTATTTAATTTCCCACCCATTTACTGTACTTCGCATAAAATGGCAGAAGCGAGATAGAAACTATTAGAAAACTGGAAATACCACCAAGAACGTGAACCAGCTCTAGGAACTCAGGATACCTGCAACAGAGGCAATCTGCTGATCAAGAAATTACGTTGCGATGCATTATGTTTCTGTCTGTTACCTCTGTTTTCCTAAATCCAACATCCAAAGTAGCAATCCTACAGATATTGCAGCAGATACTTATTTAATAAAATATTAGAAGTGGTTTGACAAGATTACAAAACTGTGTTGAACCTTTTTATAAAATAGCCATCTTCTCTATTTGTAGCTTTTTCCCCCTAACAAAACAACACAGAATTGCATTGATCTCTGTTACTGTTTTCATTTTTTTTTTCACCTTAGTTAAAATCAACTCTATCACCAAAAAGTTTCTAGCCACTTATGTCTGCAGGATGAATCTATATACAGATACACAGCTGTCATCATATCTCTGAATCCTTTCTTTCCACACAAAATCCCACTGTCACTAGCTCTGCCAGTGTAGACCTGCAACTTGTTGATGATGAAGTGCTTTTGAAATGGAACACAGGAAAAACCTAATCTCAGGGACCTGCTCTCCCACCCTTATGTTTTTCAGGCTGCTTTTCCCCCACAGTGTAGTTACAGTACCTGCACCTACAACACTGTGAATGGACACTAGAACTTGGGCTCTCCTCTCTCTCCTTTAGTAAGGACTTGACCCAGTCTTTTTGGAACTCCAGCCTACTTATTTTTTTTTCTGTAGTTGAACAATATCTTTAAAATCCATCTCTCTCTTTAAATAGATACACACAAAAATAAATACACTCATAAGAAAAGTCCTATGAGGGCTGCCACTGTCAAAAAGCCTGTTTAAGAGGCTTGCTTTTTTTATTCTACAGCTAACTGCAATTCCAACCCTTTTTAGCCGTGATGAGAAATAGGAAACTTTAATAGCCTAGTTCTGGTCTTAAATGCTGTGTGTGTGCACCAGCATATATATTTTAAAAATTGGAAACCTTTATATGAACACAGTACATCAAAAGCTGTTTTAACAAGCTGATTTAACAAGGTATTAAGATGCGTATTCAACCGAGGAGGTGGAGACTCAAATTCTGCAAATTTATGAACATAAATGTAGCACAAGTACTGTTAAAAAATAAGAAGAGTTTCTAAATATTCATCTCAACTTACACTTTTCACTGTGAGCTTCGTCCTTTATTTATAACTCAATTTGATTGTTAGCGAAAACAAGCAACTACTGCTTTATTCAATATTGCTTGAACATGCTGGATTATTCCCTTGCAATTTTGGTCCTTTGCATGATTTTAGCTTATTTAAGCTAAAATAACTTAATATAACAATATAACCAGGCTACTTGACCTGAAGAGTCTCTGTCTTAATAGATGCATTGCTAATATATCTAAGTAAGGGTGAAAAAAAAACCCCAAACCTATCAAAGTACCAATAGACTAGCAGAATCTCTTAAATTGAATATTTGTTTCATTATGAAATTCCATTTCTGTTCTTTATCAAGCAACAAGATATAAGGCGTTGAGACTTTTTCATCTACCAGTAGAAAAATAATCAGTATTAGAGAGAGCATTTATCTGTATTGACAACTTTGATGAAGGTCAACAAATAAGTATATTTCTGTGCTGATATTAAGAGATACTTTTAAAAAGTAAAAGAGAGAGCAGTAGAGCCTTCCATTTTCATAAAAATGAATTTTCAATGGTATTAGTAACTAAAAATCTCTGTTGGTTCCTTCTGTATTAGAAACATTACTGAAATACATATTTCTCCATTTTTTCCTTACCAATATGTCAGTACACATACTTGTAATCTGCAGTAGTTCATGTGGCATGAAAAATAATAATGGATAATATCCACATATTTCCTGTTCTGTGAAGGACACAGGCGAGAGATGGTTCTCTAGCAGCCTGTTGTATTAACTCTAGGCATTAAACATGCATTTGGATATAAGAAATAGAACAATGGCAAAAAGGCCAAGGCAACTAGGACTTGGTTGACTTTCTAGAATCACCAAAAGGAGAGAAAACCAGCTGGATAAAAATCAAAAGGCCTGCAGCCCTCACACATGCCTGGAGCAATGGCTGTACGTATAGAAGAACTCAGCAACTGTTTCATCCTTTTGCATCTGATTTCAGCAGTCACTGCTCCAAAAGACAGTATTTCCTGGTTTTCTGCTTCTGCCAAAGACAGCACTCTTCCACAAAAGCAGACTGAGGTAAAGGGTAAGTGAAGTCACCTACACAAATGACAGAGTAACACACAAATCCACTACTTTAAAGTGGGGCACACATATTAGTATAAAGATAGAATAGCTAGATTTACACACATAAAATATGACCTTTGAATGCGCAGCTGAAAAATACCCAAACTGCAAATATCCAATCTAAGCATATAGGTAAGGATAAGCGTGCTTTAAAATGGTATTTTCTTCTGGTTAGACTTCTTTCATCTACTGAGTCAGAAAAGAAAACTAACACATCCTGATAACAGATCACCTTGCAATGAACTGAACCACTTGGGCTAGGTGCAGTTTATTATGGTTAATTTGGTGCCAAGATGTCATGGTTAACGAAATACCTGACCCAGAAAAAAATGAAATTAACATGTTTGGTGTGCAAAGATACTTGGTTAAACAATAACTACTGTTCATTTTACTCGCCTTATATGGAAACATGAAAATTAAAGCTGAAAAAGACAGCAGCGTTCATCCATCCGTGCAGAATGACTTCCTATTATATGCTTCAAAATTCATTGTCCAGTTTCATTTCACTAAGAGAGAGCTTCCAATTACTATACCTATTCATATCTATTATTGTTTTATGACATGCCTAAAGCTGTGAGCAGTATTATATCTTATCACAGTCTGTAGAAAGGGGGTCTATCCCATTTCTAGTCTATAACACGATGCAAGCAAGAACAAAACTGTTGGGGGGTGGGGTGGCAGTTGCTTCTTCTATCGTATTGCAAACTCATACCAAATTTGCTGCCTGCTATCACCCCTGTCTTTTTTTCAACATCAGTTCTTTACAAGCATCCTTTTCCTCCTGAATACCTGTGTTTTGCATTATTATTTCAGCAGATGTATCAGATTCCATTTGCCGGGTTGAATCCCATTTTGTGATTTCCTCTCCATATTTCTAACCTGTCCTCACTTTTTATATCTCTGCACTCTGTCCTCACTGGTGTTGGCAACACCTTCCAGTTTTAGAAAAACCTGCAGATTTAATTAATGGTCTGTTTACCTCCCCTTACTTAATCACATGATCAACAAATTAAATATGCCACTCACAACTGCAGAAGGCCTCTAGACACCTTACTCTATCCCCAAAATACAACTTGAACTCCTGTAACCAAATGACAAATTCACATGGCAATTTGGGCACAACCATAGTCATTTCAACTGCCCAAAACCTTTTCCAAAATTCTGTATCTGTCCCTTCATTTAAGCAAAGATCTGCGAGGCTGCTTCCTCCATACTATTTTTTTTTTTTTATTAAATCACAGTTTACAAGTGTTTCTGCCTTTCTGTAATTAACGTCATTTAGTCCCCTCAATACATCATAGTCTCTGGAAACTTTCTGGAAACACAACATTCCTGTGTTTCCTCAGGAAGTGGTTGGTCCAAGGTTCACCTGGACCTCGAGCAACCATGTTCTCTGCCATGTTTCTCAAAGAGATGGAAAAAGTGGAGGGAGTTCCACTAGATGGCATGGTCTCTCCTCCTTCCTGAAACCTCAGAAGACCCTGGCTAAGCCTCTTGAGACCAGGGACTAGGAGGAGAGGTTGCGACTATCCACCCAGGAAGTCGATGGGGAAGCAAGTCCAGGCCATTTCTGCTCTTCATCTTCATGTTCACCTTTGTTTCCATACTGTGTGTGCGCACAGCTCAGGAACAAACTATGGTCAAGAACTCTTGGAAGCACAGCTCCATCTTATGACCTCCACATGAGGCAGTAAGAGGGGCCAGGCAGCAGGGAAGATGCAAGTAGCACCTGCCTGGTTATTCTTGGCCTCCTGAAAATGCCTTTGGGCTTAGCAAGTGGAGACAAGAGAAACCATGGGGTAAAACCTTTGGTGTCAGAGCAATAATATTTGTTATTTTATTTCTTAACCATTGTTATTATTTCAGATAGACCACAAATCTTTATGCAGTCATGAAGATATGTACACACAGAGAATGAACCAAAAAAAAAAACAAAAAAAAAACAAAAAACAAACCAAAAAAAAAACCAAAACAAAACAAAAAAAAAAAAACAAAAAAAAAAAAAAAAAAAACCCAACCCAACCCAACCCTGTATTCATACTCCTCTCATCCATCTAACCTCTCTGCTTTTAGGTCATCTTTGACTAAGGCATATCAAGTCAAAAATGAAATTGTTTTGGGGTAAAGATTGTTTCTTGCAGATTCAGTATAGTTCCTATCACACCACTAGGCTTTATAAATAACAACAGGCAGCCCTATGGTAATTACCAGAATTACTCTTTTTTCTTTCTTTTATTAAAGATTGGTATTAGATTTGCTTTTTCCCAATCTTATGATAATTCCTCAATTGTACTTTACTTTTCAGAAATAATTAGTAGTGATTATGTAAATTCATTATCTATGTCTCTTAAGACCATACCATACTTATCATCCAGACCTGCTGATTTACTTTATTCATTTTTTTTTCTAAGTATTGCCTTACTCTTTTTTTATCAACAACTATTTTGAAAAGGTCTTAATTACTTGAGCTATTATGTCCTTACTCCTTTTATTTTTCTTGTCAAAGAGTGATTTTGAAAGTAGCTCAGTGCATCAGCCATTTCAGAACCAGCTTTCATTTTGTCACCCTCTTCATTTATTATTGAGCTTAGTTTTTCATTCCATTATTTCTTTTTTTCTCCAATATATTTAAAATACTATTCTTATTTCCCCTGACTCCTTTGGCTAGTATTAGCTCATTCTGTTTTTGCATTTCTTTTAACTTTTCCAAGTCTTAAAAGAGTTTTAATTTTCCTGGTTGTTTCCATCTTTCATTTTTGCCTTGGGAGAGATCTGGCTTCCACAGATCTTTGAGCAGCCCCTGGTGAAACTACACCAACTTCTCTTTATCCTATATATTTTCATATTTCTCAAAGCTATAGTTTAGTGCCTTTTAGAGAGGCAAGTCACAGCTGGAAAATATGATTGGGGATATCTGATTGCTATTGTCAATTCTGATTGAGCTGTAAAACATAATAAATTATTTGACAATCCTGTGACTCAGTTTCTCCATCAGTGCAACCTGTATATTATCTATGTCTTCAGAGGGCTGTGCTAACACTTATCTAATATGAATATATCCTCTGACTTTCTCAAGTATAATAAACATGGAAACTCTTGTGATTTTATAGAGGTCTACAATTAAGTTTCTGAAGGGAAGAAATAGGCCAAATTCCTCCCTTTCACACTGAACACCTCAAAGCACCTACAGAATCAGTCTAGCTCAAAGTAACAAAAGGCAGGATTTTCTTCAGTTTTTATATATGAATAAGATTTTAAACACTCCTTTATGTTCATTAGGTGCAATTTTCTCTCTGATTAGCTCTGGTTGGCTGCAAAATATGCAAATACCTGACATGTTTGCCCATTTCCTCTATTTATAGAACTTTAGAAATATGTTGCTTTAGATTTGGTGTGTTTTATACAATGTTATGGCTAGAAAAGGCATGTCCTAGTAAAATTCCACTTATCAGAATTAAGCATTCTTTGGAAAAAGAATTACTTGCAAGGCCAGTAGTAGAACAAAACACCAGCATTCCCAGCACTGAATTTGCAAAGCAAACAATGAAAACAATTTGCTAATAATTTGTCATATTTCTAGCTTTGTTGCCACTACTAAATGCTTAAATGTGTGCACGAGTATGACAGCAGCAACTGACACAACATTTTTATGGAAGAGGAAAAAACAAAGGGACCATAAAATCCTGTGTTTTAATAAGGAAGTCAAGAACAGCAGAAGTAGTCCCAGAAACTGAGTCAGTTCTTTTTTTACTTTCATCTCTTCCTTCTCTCAACTCCAGCTTTGGAAGGAAAATAAAGCTGAAATTGAAAAATTAAATGCTAATTTTAAATATATGGATATCCAAATCCCCTATGTTCAAACAAACCCCAATGAAATTAGTATACCCCAGTGAAAATAAATGTCCCGATCACTCTTTCCCTCTGGAATTCTCTGCTTTTCCAGGTGCCTGCAGTGAGATCTCTTGCAATAATGGAGTAGTCCAATCTTTGATACTTAATTGTACTGGATTACCGTTTGGCAATGAACCAAGTGGTTGGCCTGGGGACAGATCATTTTATTTAACGGCTCATCACCAGAACCTCACCAGCATGCAAACAGAAATCACTATTCTACTGCTGCCAAAAGACTGCAAGAACACAGGAGGCTAATCAGCCTGGGAGACACTCAACTAATGACATACACAGGTAAGCGTCCACTTAAAAAAATGAAGGGCAAAAGGCCAAAAAAAAAAAAAAAAAGACTCAAAAACTTGAAATTATGAAGAAACAGAAATCCACAGCAGAGACACTTTTATCTTTAGGGAAAAATCAACTAAAATCAAAACAAGTAGTTTCTTTTTTCATGGTTAATTACCATTACACTTAAAATAACTTGTTACTTATTGTTTGTGTAATTTAGGCTCGAGGGAGGAATATGTGAAAAGTCCTGCTCCAAAAAAGCTTCAAGGAAATAATTTATGAGAGCTCACAGATAAGAGCCTTTAGATTTGACATTTTGATTTCTATAATAAATTGTTTTATTTTAAAAGTAAAACATCATGTAAATTAATTCATCCCTCAAGCAACATGTAGAAAATGCCTCAGACATGTTTCAACAAATGTTCACTCTTCAGCTATGTTCATTATAATGTTCTACTATGATAATAAGTGCTCTGTAAATCAATAAGTAAAACTACACAGTGCCCAATTTAGAAACAGAGCTTCCGTCTCCTCTTGTCCTTAGCAGAAGCAATGGCTTTAGTACTGTTGTGTCCTCTCCTCCACTGTGATTGCAGAAAGATTATGAAAGGCATTTGTATGACTGGTTATGAAAGACACTCAGCAGGGCAGTGAAAAGTTTTATGGGGGCTGTAGCAAATATTTCAACAGTTTACAAGGAAGGAGAAAAACAGGTGTCAAAAGTGATTGTTTTCATCAAAAAGCAATGAGGTGAGTGAGGAAAAGAAACTAAAGCCTATCAACCAGCAAAAATCCATTTCTTTCTCCTCCTTTCTTTGCCCCCTCCTAATTAGCAGCAAGGTTCTTTACTATTAAATAAAATTTCCTATAAGGCTTTCTGGAAAAATTCACCAACTCATCTCTTTTTTTTTTTAATGCCTCTCCACACAACCTTTTCATCTTTTGTTTCATATCCATGCTGCAAAGACACAGTTCAGACAGAGAGTTTGATACTGCAGACCTAGTAAGGAAGAAGATAATTTGTTTTTTTCCACCAAGGTTTTCAGGGATACTAAAGAGATAGGGGTCAGCCTGACTCTTTTGAATTGCCACCTCCTGCTAGTCTTCCCCTTTCATAGGTGCTGCTTGCTGCCAGGTCAGTAGCGGTTTTTTCTTTAGGTACTAGATACACTCCAGATTGAAGGTGCTTATCTAAATAAATAGACTATAAAGCACAACAATGAGTTTGCAATACAAACACTAAAAAAAAAAATCAAATATAAGCAACTTTGTACATACAGTTTACTACAGCCTTTTCTTAATCAAGATGTTTGCAGAAAAACCTGACCATAGATACTACAAGCATACATAATAGGACACCTGTTAATCTTTGCAGATACTGAATTTCTGTAGAACACTCCACACTAACCAAGTAAGTAGAAAAGAGCATCATGTAACCATGTGATGAAGCATAACTCTGTGTTATCATATGCTTACATGTCTTAGTGCACATACACAGAAACAAGTTTGTATTTTATTTGCATGTGCAAACACAAGATCAATGTTACAACACATGAGATGTCCTGATTGTATTAAACTTTTGTATTAAACTTTACCATGTTAGATATCATAGTTGCTGTCATCCAGACAAAACAATGAGTTGAAGTGATAGGCTGCAGAAGGAAGCACGTATTAAAAGTTTATAGATGGGTCCCTAAAAATACACATTTATAGTAAAAGGAATAAAACATACAGAAGCAATGATCAGGATCACTGAGCAAAATCTTGCATAGAGCAACAAGGAAATATAGGAAACAAATTGCCTTCTGGCACTACCAATAGTAATATCATAAAGATGATAGCTATTTTCTACAAATAAATCTAAAATGACCTTTTGGGACACATGCAGTCTGTGATAATTTGTAATTTACTTTCCTTGATAATCATGTCACTGGAAGCCTGAATTTTCCTTAATTTACCATATAGGATGAGTTAAGTGCAAAGACACCAAGAAGCAGAGACAGTGAATTAGATGGGGTTAGAAGCAAAAATTCTATTAGGCAGCTAATTCTTTGAACATTGCACTACGTAATTTTAAATTACTTAAACATCTGTACAAGAAACAAATAAATCCTGAAGGGTCAAATCCTGCAGTCTTTACTCAGACAAAATTCCCATTGACTCATGGGATTTGACCCTTAGTTGGGAATATGCACAGGTTCAGACCATCTTTTTCAAGTTCAGATGTGGAAATTCTCTTTAGAGCAGAAAAGTCCTCAGGGAAAGGCTTTCTGATACCACAAGCATCCAAGACACTAGTCTGGGCTAATCACTAACAGGTTAGCATCTCTGAAAATAATACTGTCTAACAGCAGAGGAATGTGTAGTCTGGTTCTCATAAAATTTCAAACCTGGGACAAAACAGAAGAATCTGGTAGAGCTACCTCTTTTTTCATCTGAATTAATAACACATTATCAGTTTGGTAAGAAAATATGAACTGTTATTATCAAGCTTCCAGATATACAATGGAACTTGGAAGCAAATGTAGCAGTAAATATTTGCTACTGCATAGTCACAGTAAATACCAAATATCAAATACTTATTTTTTTCAGCTTTGTTTCACTTTATAAATACTTAATGAGTTATGCTATAAAACCGTAAAATAATTCTAAATTTGAACATCCTTTGGGGGGAAAAAAAAGAAAAAGCTATCAACCGCACAGGATAACCAATAAATCTATCCTCAAGAAAATACTCTCCTTAAAGAAAGACAAGAAGTTCCATGGCAGAAAAAAAGTAAAGGCCAAATTCTAATATCTCTTTGCTTTAAAAATAACTGACACAGAATTTGATCCAGCTTATCAGTGTCTCATGGTTTTTGCTTGTTATTTTCCAAAAAATCGTCAGTAATTTTTTTTTTTTTTTAGGGGTGAATTTTCAGCTTTAGAAGCTCAGTTTGAGATCGTACAGGCTAAATTTTCACAAAGAATAAACAAAGCAGACTAGCATCTGAAGGTGCTCAGCACCCCTGTAAATGCAGGTGTAAGGTATATGAACCAGTGCATCTGCATTAAGCAACTTTTTTTGGACAGCTGGTGCAAAGTGCTGGTACAAAGTGCTGGCAAGCTTTTGCTGGCCACCTTACCAGGCTGATAGATTTATATATTCATCCACAGGAGAAAGAGTCCAGGGTAGCAGATGCCCGCAAAGCAGAGGGGAAGTTTGTCACCTGGGGAAAGCATGCAGAGATCAGAGGATCCAAGTACTGCTGCAGAAACTCTGCTCCCAGCAGGCATCTTAATTCCACTTACAGAAGGTTCTCCCTGGCTACAATGTCCTGAGGACCCACAGACTAGAATTTTTCACAGCCCTATTCCCTTTTCTTTGTAATTCTTACAGAATTATGGGGAATCGTATTATTGAGCATCTTTAACTATCACACATCCAACATGTGTCCAATGTCTCCCCCAGAAGAGATTCTAGATGTGCACTGCAACCAACTTAAAGTCTTTGTATGAAAAGGGATGGTCTATGCAAAGTCTCCATGTCTCAAAAAGGACCCACCAAAAATTTCAGAGCCACAGAAGAACATCTGCAGGGATGCAATACACAAACATCCGATCTGGTAGAGAAAGAAACAACACAAGGGAAGCAACATTTAAAGCATGTTCTGATAGAGGTAAATATTTTTTCTTATTTAAAGTTCTTTTAAAATATTATATATTTGTTTCAACTAGTTCTTCTTGATCATTAAATTGGTTTAGTTTGTTGAAAAGTGAAATAGAAAGACCGAAGTTCCTTTCCATAAACAAAATAGATTAAAAAAAATGTGATGGCAAGTGAATCCCACTTTATCACTCTTCCTGGAATTTCTATTGCAGAAATACAAAAGTCTGATTTATTTTTAAAGCATTTTAAACACATACCAACATTACTTGGAAACAGGCCAGGTAAAAAAATTCCATCAGAACTGACACCCTACAAACACATGTTACCAGTAACCACTATTGAGCCTAAAGAAATAAATGAAATGCTATACCTTTGGCAATGCAACACTTGGAACATTGTCAAAGATTCATAGCAGCAAGGTATATATCTACTTTAAATATACAGAAAGCTCAGGACTATGTATTAAACACATGCACTGCCCCTCCCCCATGTTAAGAGAAGTCTTTTGTCCCCACAACTTTTAAAGTTATTTAAGGTCTTTTTTTTTTTAAACAAAACACAAGGCTACTTGTATTCCATAGCTGACAAAAAAATAATGAGTATGAATTCTCAGAAAATCTAATCCTTGCAAAACTAGCTTTACCTATTATTCAAAAAGTCTATCTTAAAAAACAAGAGAGGAAGAATATCCAGCATAGATGAACATAATTTGAGGTGAGAGAATACATTCTTGAAAATGTTACCTATAATAGAAGTTAGAGGTTTATTAGGGCTCTGGATATCTCTACCAAATCATGGCCTGAAAGGCCATTATCATCTTTAGCAGTCAATTAAATTAAAGCAAAAGAAATTCAAATTTCTTATAAACAGGAGTGGTTTCTAGGGTTAAAAATCTGTGTACAATACCTGTGTTAGCTGTATCTTTACCTACTCCATAACAACACAACCTCAAACAAACAACAATTCTCAAACAGCCAGTGATGTTTCTGAAAAACACTACAAAGCACACTTATGGAGCCTTTTACAGCAAGCACATGGGTAGACTTAAAATACCTCAAGACCTTGTACTGTGGGGTAATTTAGACTCATAGGTGTTACCAGAGTAATTCCATGGGAAGAAAATAAATAACAATAAATAAAAAAAGGCATGTATCTTTTGAAAATTTTGCCTCTCTTCACATATACCTTTTGTGCTGGCATTTGAATACTGCATGTGGAATACAGCCATGGAAGTCAGGAGTCAAATGTCCCATTCACACCTTCCAATTAGCAAACATGCTGAAAAAAAATTCGTATGCCACTGCTACAACATGCAGAGGCATGACAACTGAGATTTTATGGCAAAAGATACAGGCTTGCAGAACTTTAAGCATATTCGAGGGGGATTGCATGTGGACCAGCAGATGAAATCACATGCATCTGTGGTGCTGAGGAGAGGTGTTAATTTTAAAATCTGTTCACTAGCCTAAAGGTGCAAGGGAGATGGCCTTTCTCCTGCTCAGCTTCTAACAGTAAATGATATCACCTTTTAGGAATTTTTTTCTGGTAATGAAAGCCATGGTGGGCTGGAGGGAGAGAGTAAGGGACATCTGGATCCTCTTCTGGAATGACAATTAGGCAGTGGTCCATATTAACAACAGGCGGCCAGTAAAATCACCCGGGCTCACGCATCAGATATAAAGTGATTACCTTCAAATATTGATTTTACAGCAAGACCAGTCCCAGAGGTTATAATGGCTGTTGCTTGTTTCTAAGTGGACAGTTTTTGAGCACTGGAAGTGAACTCTACAAGGAGCTATTACTCCTCAACAAATATTTCATGCACTTTTGGTGGCTAGTGCCATGAGACTATCCCAACAATCAGTGTGTCTAAGGGATTAGAAGAAATTATTAGGCCAAAGCATTTTGTTGTTGCTTGCTTTCCCTATCTTTTATGTCACAGTGACTTTGGACATTTTGCAAGGAGACTTAAAGTTCTCCAATTACTCTAATAAGGCCAGTGAGTCATACAGCTCTCCTACTGCCTGAAGAAAGTGGGGTTTGGATAAGTGCTAATGATGTAAGGCTGGAGACAGGACAAGGTTACAGTGGTTCACCACGGCATGTAGGGATATACACAGATACATTCTGGATGGACATACCTGCTTTGAGACTTTCACACTTGTAATGTATGGATATTTGGGGATATAGCACATCCACAAGTCAGGCACAAACATGACTGCTTTTCATCACAGCTGTGTGTGCTTCTGTGTGGTAGTCATACTGCTTTTTCTTCTCTTCCTCCAGAAAGAAGTTACCTGAATGCAGCCTTTCCCTAAATCTGTGACAAATCTGTGCTGCCTTTGAAGATTTGCGTCTTTACAAATGCCTGTGACAACCTGCAGTGGCCAAAGCCAGCAGGTGCAGGTGCCCGAGCCTCCAAACATCACAGGCTGTGGCAGGACCAGGGTTTGGTGCAGAGCTTGTCTCCATCACCCAGCTGGGTCCCATCTGAGGGACCTACTGTACAATCAGCCCTAATGCCCTCAAATGAGCATTTCTTGTGCACTTCTCTCAAGAGCAACAGTAATGTTTCTACTCACAGCCACTTGTGAAGACCACTGAAAAATGGCAGCTAATGCTAAAAGCAGCTGCCCACTTATTTAGCAAATTTTCCTGTAGATAGCACTTATGCTCTTGACACTGCAGCTGCTACTAGTTCCTATCTATGTGAATCTTTAAGAATTTCTTTAGATGAGGATTTCTAACACATCAAAATATGTTTCCTAGCACAACTTAAAAGCCATTAACTCAGCTAGGTTGAGTTAAACCTTCAGAGAAATTTTAGGTTTTAACTTGACCAGATTCTAATGTGAAAGTTTATATTGTTTAGTTATGTCATGCTTAAAATGTACTAGCTAACATGTTCTCATCAAAACCATTAACTAAAATATTGGTATCTACATGCTGTCTCAGTTTCTGCCTCTCCCTCCTGACTGTGTCTAACAGAAGATTCTAGCCAAGTTTTATAATTCTGAGCATCATGAGCTGGTGTCAGGGGAAGTCCCTTGACCACAGCATCCAGCTGCTTCAACAAAAAAATTCTCCAGTTTCTGTGAGGTACCAACACCATCATGGTATCAGCTGTACTCCCCAGAAAATGGGTTGAGTTGAGAAATCTGCAGAACTTACTTCATCATTTTGCTTTATGCAGTTTTAAAAAATGGTTTTTAGTTCCATCCATTGGGCTTAAAATATTATAAGGACAGAATAAGGAAAAAGTTCTTATTTTTCTTTAAAAAAAAAGAAAAAGTATTTCAGTTTAGAAACTCAGAACAGCATGTGTTATACTGGCAGCTACCTTTATTTTGAATATAGTGCAAAATTGCAACCTTTTACTGTGTAATGACTGTTACTGATTATTCCATAAAACACAACTAATTTTTTAAACTACTGTTGGTCTGTTAGGTACATTTGGATACTTACATAACTTGTGGTACCCACATATCCATATATTAGACAGCTCACTTATTTACTCTAGTACATATCACTTTAATCTGAGCTAACACCATTGAAATATAAAATGTCCCTGACATTCAGATGAAAGATTTGACTGAAGTATCACAAAAACACGTTGAGCAATCAACACCAACACACAGTTAAAATAGATTCTCCTTTTGCATAGGAGGACATTGCTGCTGACATCTTAAGCCTAATATAACATGAAATTAGCAGAAAACATCAAGAAAAATCCACCTCCAGATATGTCATCTGTAACAGTGTATGATCCTCTAGATATACTCCATTAACACAGACAAACTTTTAGAAAGTATAATATGATCCTTGATGGAGGGACTAACTGACCACTATCAGATATTCTGATGCCTGTTGAAGTATGCTAGTAAGTCTAGCATAAATACAAATTACCAAGATGACTTACTGATATGTAAAGTTACCATTTTTAATGGGCCTTCAAATACTATATATGCCTCTTGGCTACCTTTGACAATAGGATAGCATGTAATATCTCTTTTTCTTGACCTTTCTTCCTGAGTACTTTCAAAATCTTTCAGGTGCAGATCAGTACAGCAGGACTAAATCTCTTGGCAATTGTTAGGTTTCTACTGAACCGTAATGAAGATGAAATTGTACTTCTACTCTATGGTATGGTCTTTCCCATTCAATACAACTGGGGAAATTAATAAAAAAATCAAATTTATTGTAAAATACAGATTTTTGTGGTTTTTACAGAAGTTTTAGGAATGATAAGGACACAAATCAGCTGCTCACTCTTATAAGGTCTAAGGAAGAGAGAGACATGATAGCAAGATTCTATCCTTAAGGTAAAAGACCCATTTTTTAAATTTTTCCCTGAGTCACTTCAGGGCCAGAAAGCATCCCAAAGACAGAGGGACAAAACTATGAAGAGAGTCATTTGCTTCCTCAATATTTCTCAAGGGAATTCATCTGTAAATAACAGTTAGAAGTTTTAGGTGATTCCTAGCAAACCAAGTGCAGCAATCCAATGCAACTTCTGAAGCCATAACAGAAACAAAGTCGGTATGTAAGATTTTTCGTTACCTTTATATTGCTCAGGCTGTGTTTCAGCTCTCACAATATCCTCACTGATCCATATTCTGACAACTGTATCAATTCAGGTAGTACCTTACTCTCCAAAGGACATCCAAGTACTTGAAAGATTTGTCACAGAAGGAAGTATTCTTTGTAAGACTATTCTTGTCAGAATAGGGTCCTTGGAGGATGACTCACTGGGCAGGAATGTGGTGCATTGCTATTATTCATTTACCATTTAATGATACAGACTTTTAAAGTACAGCTCATACTAGACTGTTCTAAATCCTCAGTGAAAAGAAATCTCAAATTAGCTGAAAATTATTCAAGACCTTCAAAGTGCCATGTTAGTTAAAATCAGCAAAAGTAGAGAAAGGAGATATGCAGATAATAAAGCAATCAATAAGACAGCTTGACTGAAAAATGTTTTAGGAATGGTGATGTTAAAATAAACCTTTTTTTTTTTTACAATCCATATGGGCATCTAATATAAATCTAATTGGGTCAAGCATTTTAATTACACTTTACATTGCTAGTATTAGTACCAAAACAAGACTATTTAAAAAATCCATTTTTTGTCAGTTTTTCATATTTCATCTTTCATTTTGATCTGATTCCTTAATACTGCATCAATCATTTGTAGTGGTTGAGATATCCTACTTGTTTATAATTGCAGAATATTTAATCTTTATAAATACTCTCTCTCTCTCTCCAAGTTCTGTACTTTGAATATATCCAGAATTTTCAGGAAAAGCTTAGAATGAATAGCTCAAAACTGATCTGTGATACAGTAACCAATTGATTTCTGTTAATGCAAACTCCATTCACTGATTTTTGAAAATAAACATTGAATGATTTTTTCCCCATTATCAATGTTTGACATGACACTCAAGGATACATTTTAATCAGACACACAAAACTCTTGGATTGATGTAAGAGTGTTAGGTTAAACTCATTTTTTAAAAAAATTATATTTTAATCCCTAAAGGATAAACATTTATCCTCTAAGATACAGGGATAAAGATTTTAATGGCATCTTGCTTTGGGATTCAAAATAAATAAGGCAAAGATGAGTTTCCATCTTCTTAAAACTAAATTACAGAGATTAAAATATATAAACACAAAATGAAGGTATTCCATTTGCATATTATATTTCGCTCTTAAAGTTGATATTGAAGATTAAGGGTCAGCATTTAATCCTCACTATCCTAATCCCTAAAATTACAAAGACAGGCATAAGTGCATGTCTGCTCCACTAAATTACCTTGAAAGAAAGCAAATTCCGGATGAAAAGGGAAGCATATTTATATTATGGTGATTTAAAATCTGTCGCCTAAACACATCTTCTCCCCTCTATCCATTGACCTAAATTGCACACTAAAAGCTTGCTTGTCTGCAAATGGGCAGCTAACACTTTGAGACAGTCCAGAGATTCTTCACTTACGCACAATCATGCCAACTATTTTTCTGACTACAATAAACACTGTCTTGTTCATATTTTGCAGAAACAAGAGTCAAGTTACAAACCAGAAGAGTTTCTCTACTTTTCTCAGCCTGATTCCTAGATATAGATAATTCTTTAAATTAAAGATTCTAAGAAAGAAATGTATTAATGAAAATTAGTAGGTCAAGCATGCTCTGACTTAAAGTCTAAGGGAACTCTAAGGGGAATTACACCCCAGAGGATACTGTACCTCAGACGAAGCAGAATTATAACATAAAATAACCCCAGTCTCTAGAAGAAAGAAAGCTGTAAACCAGTAGTGATTATACTCTATTCATCTGTTTCTCTAAAATATTGGCTTTTTCCATAGGCTACATGGAGCAACTGAAATATATAATGGAGCTGCCCCTGACTTGAATAGGACAAGGATATCAACCCTCACTGTCTGTTCTGCTGCCTTACCAATATTTAATTGTAATGGAGAAAAAACCCTTACAGAAGAACCAACAAAAATACCAGGATATAAAACAATAAAAGGAAACCGAAGCTCATAGGACTGCATTCTGTATTTTACATTCAATATTTATCGCCTTCCTAATATTGCAGGTTGATAGAAGTGCAACACCATTTACTGAGGTAAAATAACTATGCTGCACTCAGCCCTTCAGATTTGCCATGAGAATTGTCTGTCTATGTCTGTACCAAGATGTTCTAATATTTATTTTTGAAGAATTTCTTTGCAATTTGAGCCATCTAGAAGATAACTATTTTATCATGACTATCAAAATAAGCAGCTCTGTAATTATAAAGAGGGCACTATGTTTCTTCTTTTGAAGTTTATTTAACATAACTTTAAAGGGAAGACAAAATTCCTGTTAAAAACCTATTAGCAAATAAGGTTTTTTATCTGTAAGGGCATTTCTATTATTGGCCATAAGGTTTCTCTCTACTTATCAGAATGTCTGGAACTACAATGCTATCACTACAAATAAGAAAACTGAAAAAACATCTCAAGCTTAGTAACTGAATTTGAACTCTGCACATTCCTCCATTACAAGCGTATTTTAGAATTATCCTAACAGTTTTGCCACTAATTTTCATCTTCTGTAGGTATAAAAAAAAACACAAACAAAAACCCTTAATAAAAGGTTCAGTCATCTAAAGAAAAAAACCTCCACACAACAAATGCTGCTGTGATTTTCGGTATTTCAGAGCCAAACCCCTGCTGCTTGGTCATGATAGTTATAAAAGCACACTAATGAAAGCAGCAAAATTTATAATTAATTTTAATTCTGATGAAACCATACTGCTCTAATCAACTGCCTATCAAATGTCGGTGCAAATTACACTAACAAAAATAATTATTACGACAGGTTGGCAGAATAAAATTTTCCATATACTCCATCTGCATAGAGAATGCCTGTGTGGGAATTGCTTTTAATGAACAACAAATTACAATTACTAAACTAAATGAACCATCTGCCTTTTTTGTTTGTTTTCACAGTCTCACTAGTACAGGGTGCACTGTCAGCTTAATTGCCATTCAAAATGGCAGACTGACCTACCACCAGACTTTCAAGTCCACAACATTTTAACTGAAAAGCCACAGCAGATGTTTTTAATTTTATGAAGAGGACAAGTATGTTTTATAAATATGTTCTAAATATAAAAGGCCAGTGTTTAAATAATAATAATAAGGTACATGCCTATTTCAGATTGGAGGGCTTGTATGATTAAATATCTCTAAACCCTAAATTAGCACATGAAGTATTCATGGACCAATACTAATAGAAACAAGTCTTGATGTGTTTTATTAACAACTTTATTCAAGAATATGTTCTGTCTCTAGCCTTTAATAAGTGACCACTGTTTTTCAAAGGGGCACACATGAGGACTTGTAGCAATGGCAACTATTAATTAACTTTTACCAAGCATATTACAAGTGCTTATTTGGATATGTCATCTGGCATCGCCATTAACAAAACAAAGAAGCAAATAAACAAAAAAACCCAAACAAACTAACAAACAAACAAACAAACAAAAAAAACAAAAAAAAAAAAAAACAAAAAAAAAAAAAAAAAAAAAAAAAAAAAAGAAAAAAAAGAAGGAAAACCAGTGTCTTATTTGCATGTCTCATACCAGTTGAGCTTTCCTTGCTGAGTTTTTGGGGACCACAATATTGTGTAACAGTTGGAAGATAAACTCTTAATAACAATCACTGAGGGGAAAAGAATCTGACCTGGACATGCACTTAAAAAAAGAAACTCCACTTACTACTACTGCATAACATAGGAGGGGTGGTTGAGGAGAGACATTTAATTATATTATTACTTATATAGTGGCTATATCAGCCCTATTTTCTAAAAGCCTGGCTCATAGCTTATTATTAAAAAATTAAAATATTTTGTAAAATAACCCTTTTCTTTTGAAGGGGCTGAACTGCAAGCCCTTGGGACAAAAGCTTATTTTTTTGTCTGAAGTACCAAAATCTTTCAAGCAAAACCTAAAAGCACCACTGCTACAAAAGAGAAAAAAAACAATGAAGAAAAGGCAAAAAACCCCACACAACAGAAAAAAAAAGCCAAAACGAAGCAACCAAACTCAAAGACTGTGTCAGTATCCAGTGAATCTCTCATTTCTCTGAGACTGTCTCCAAATGCCACTGTGTTAGTTCGGGTTTGAATCCCCGATTCAAAGGACAGTTGTAAAAAGGAGAGAGTTAGGAAGACTCTTGCTTGTTCCAAACAGCTGTGGTTCAGATCTTAGGGAAAGTGATCAATAAATGTAAATACTATTTTATGTTCTGTTTTTAATGTCATTTATATGTTTATTTTTAATTTATTCTAGACTATTGTGACAATGTATAAGACAAAGGGGAAAAAGTGACTAAGAGAATGGGCATCTCACTTCTAAGTATATTAAATCATTTAATGACCCATATACAGAGTGATGCAAAGTAAAATCAACTCCTATTTCCAGACCTCCATGAAGCTGGATAAGTGAAGGTGGCTTAAAATCATTCCTGTTTTAGGTCAATGTTATTTATCATTGTTCACAGTTGGAGATACTATACATTGCTTCAAAATACTAGATTTAGCTGGTCTGCATGCCAGTGCCCACTCACATACCCATGTCTGATTTGGGGATTAAAATAATCCTTATCTCCTCCCCCTTCTACACACCTCTGGTTAAGACTAGAAATAACAAAGAAAAATCTGATTCCTCTACTGGGATGTTTGATTTTAAAAGGTGCATTACAGTGATTACATTACAGTGTTATTACAATTAATATTTACAATCACTAACTTGTAATACCAGTATTACTAACTACAGTTCTTTGCGATACGTGAGGAAGATACGTTAAAAACCTATTAAATGTTAGTTCATTCACTGAACAGTATTAATAAAACTGCTTTATTCTCATTTTCACTTTGCAGTAGTCTTGTTTCTCTTGCTACTTGGACTTTATTTGAAGAAGCTTTTATTTGAAAACCTTTGACTGACTTCCACATTGGTTTACCTTCCAGGATCTGCCTGGTATTGTTTGGGGTAACGTTTTTTCCTCTGTAGTTCTTACCATCACAGCCTGGATGTCTGGAAAAAATCACATCTCAATTTTCCCTTTGAGGTCTTTCCTCAAATAATCAATGTATTTTCTTTCTTTCTACCAGAAGAAGCTTTCCTCTTCTTTTGGGTGAAGCAAAACCTTTCCCTCCTACAGTTTTTCTTCTAGTCCCACTGACATACTAACGTCTGTGAATTCTCCAATACATTATTAATACTCTGCAGGGAAAGAATACAGGGAAATGTGAAAAATACCATGCTGAACAACATGCCTCTCCCTAAAGAAGACTGATCCCTCTATTGCAATTCAAATCTTCTGCTTTCTCATACTCTGTCTGTATTACAGAAAACACTGGTGCTTCCTAGCAGAGAGTCCAAGTGCACACCCTGCCATCTCCCAGCCCTGTACTGGGACAAACTCCTGCAGAACACTAGGTTACCTCTGCTTTCCCTATTCCATTTAAGATCTGGCTTCCACACACAGATTGACTGGCCATGGCTGGAGAAATGCTGTGTCAAGATCCAGACAGCTATCAGCACACAGCCTCTGTAGGTCTGGATTGTTTATTCTGCTCATAACGTTCACAAAACTGGAGTTTGTCTTCCTAATCCTTGCTCGGAGCAGATTGTATAGAACAATTAATAACAGCTAGCACACAGAGGTAACACGTTACTGTGATGCCTGCAAAACTGCTGTGAAAACCAGTAACCTGAGTCAAGTCCTATCTCACATGGTGTCACGTGGATCCTGCAGAACTAGCTATCACAGGAGCCAGGCTGCAGATGCTTCATCCTCTTCCAAGAGGTGGAATAAAATTGTGCTTCCTAGAAACATGGAGAGATCTTGTATGGTACTGAATCATAACTGGTCTTAGAATGTCATCTAAATTTAAAAAAATTAAATAGTCATCTAAATTTTAAAAAATATATTCAAATCCTATACCTTTACATGCTGTACTGAGGATATCAAATTATCTATGGAGTAATGCTGATTATTTATTACTCAAATGCAAACCCACAGTCTATGAATGCTCATCTGAAGGCAAACTTTTTGTCATGCTCTTCGAGCAGAAACAAATTAATTAGTTGTCAAATGGCCCTTTCTGCCTATTGTTTGTACTTCTAAATTAAATAAATGAAACACTAATTATGACACAGACACTCCTCTCCCACGCTGAGTGATAAGCTGACAAAGAAAAACAAAATAACCCAGACATGCAGATTCAGTTGTTTACTCTTGGAGTAATACCTTTCCTTAGTGAAACTAAAATTGTGAACAGAAAGGCATCTTATTTACATTTGAAACGCTCAGTTCTCGTATTCATTTTTGAAGTCTAATGTCCTCTGAGAACAGTCACTGAGGGAGACAGAGAGATGGCAATGCAGGAGCAACACTATGAATCATCCCCTTGGCCCAGGTGTTCCGACATGCTCTCTGTGCGAACAGCTAATGTCAGATCCACAAAAAAGCAGGGTACAAATACAAGCCCTTAGAGAGCCTAAATGAATGTACAGTGTGACGAGGGATCCTTGCCTGACCCTGGAAGACAGTCTGTTTATATCCTGACTTTAACAATAATAATAGAGAACTAAACGTTCTTGTATCTTTTTGTTTTAGCCCACATAATCAGAAACATCATTAATGTTCATGCCTTTATCCTTCTTAAAAATCCTGATAAACTGTTTATCCGGATAACCCCCCACCGCAGCAGTGAATTTCACAGGCTGATTGTTTACTGCAGAAAAAAAAAAAAGAGTAGCTCTGAGTTTCACTGAATGCCACCTCCCTCTCCTACTACAGTATCAAGTAAAGGGAGCACATGGCTGGGTTTCACTCTCTCCTTCATCATTTTATATACAGCCCTAAGCCATACCACCTTGTGCTGTGATCCCTTCAGATCTCTCAGGCTAAAGCAGGGTCAGAACTCGGAGGGGAGATCTCCAAGGAAAACACCAGTGCTACAAAAAAGAGTTTTGGCAATTCATTGATGGTGCTCTCTGTCTAAATTAGTAATGAGTCAGTGCCCTAGCTTGGTGTTTAACAGCACTGTCCTGTTAGGAAATGTTTCCTTTTGGTTGAAACAAAGAACAGATTTCACAACTGCTTGTACTTAATAAAGTTATTAAGTACGTGGCACATTTTTTCAAAGGAGGAAGAGTGTTAAGACAAATGTCTTGGCCAAATTTCAACTTGTAATTATGTTTTGCCTACCTACAGGCAATTCCCTGTGCAGTTTCACTTGAACACGGCTTTTTTTTTTTCTTTTTTTTCACCTGCCTTGAAAATACTTGCAGTGCACTGTTGCTGCACACACTTGAACATGAGCTTTCTTCCACTCTACCAGTATGTACACGAAGATGGCCCTATATTACACTTAGGCTAACACAGATTGAAGGAGCACTGAATTTAATTAACATTGTTAAAACATTTTGAAAGCCTCCGAATAAAGGCTTTACATAAGTGTAAAGTATTACCATAGTTTCTACAGTCTGTTTATTTAAACTTAATAAGATTCCCTTCACACCCACACACACACACACCCACCCATACACACACCCTTTTTTTGCTTTGCTAAGTAAATGTACATTAATAAATAGTAGCGTTACCCAAGTCATGAAATTTTATTTTCATCTAAGAACAAACTCTCCCAACATGGCCACCTTGTATTCCCTTCACCCTCTAAGAAACTGAAGGGCAAGTGCCACTTGATAGTTGGTGGAATGATCGAAAATTGAAGTTTTTGATCAAGAAAATGAGAAAGCAGATTCTTCATTTGCCAACCACTCTCTGAAAATACAAGTTTTCAGTATCTTTTGAGATTTAGCCCAGGGCACTGTTAGCTGATCTGAATTATGTATATGAAGTGAGGTTTTCAGAGAGAATTGGGGTCTGATTCATTTCAGTCTTTATAGGTTGAAACAGAGTGAAAACTGCAACTAGAGGCAAGTTGAGAGACTTGGAACAGAGCTGAAACTGCATCTGCAAAATACTTGCTGTCAGAAAAACTGGCTAATGGATAGACAGCTATATTCCTGGCAGCGCAAATCCCATCAAACTTTGCAGGTTTACTACCTCTCTTCTCAGCAAATCTGAAGGTGGCAACCTGTAGGCCACTAAGTTCTACAAGTTCTTCATTTAGAATTAAAGCAGGAGAGATTAAAGGTGGAGAGATGGAAAATATTAATCTGAAATTCTTGAATTAGTTCCTTCCATGCCCCACCTTTTGGCTGTTTGCTTTCCATGAATTTCTCCATACTAAATCTGCTGACCTACGCAAGGAATTTGTTTCAGAAACAGCTATGTTTAAACACATACTGCAGAATATCCAGGGAAAACACATCCTGAATGTGTAAACTTAGCATTCATGAAACAGCCCATTTCTAATAGCACATTTGCAATCAGTCAGGGAACAGAAATATACCAGGTGTCAAACCAAAACTATCCAACAAAGGACAAAAGTTTAAATGTATTAAATATTGCAACTGACTCTAGGTTTCAGCAGCAGCAGCAGGACTGGGCACCGTTTTTGGAAGATATTTCGAAGACAAAAAAAACTGAGAGAAGCCAATTTGAAAGAGAAGCAACATCTATCCATTTAGCAACCAGCTACATATATACACAGACATTACCAAGGGATGCTTATCACTCCTTGGGTTACCTCAGGAGTCAAATGCAGAATCAGCATGGCTTGTGAGTGTGGGACAGCTGCTTTGGCCATTCCTACCACCTCTGCACCCCACCATCAGGACCTCAGTTTAGAACACAGCTGCTATATCCAAACCCCAAGGCTGGCAAGATACAAAGTCAAACAATGGATTTAGAATTAACCACCCAAGTCTAATGATATTGTTGTGGAGATGAAAATCACCTGCATCATGAAGACACCCACACCTCAAGCAAAGATGATTCTCCTGTAATGGCCTTGGGCCATTATTGAATCAGTTAATCAAGAAGGGTGACCGACTAGAACTCAGCAATACTCCACGTGGGAGCACATGAGTGAACCACTGGACTGATGAACAGCCACCCCAAACTACCCCCACTCCCAAGTCCTCCTGCAAAAAAAGAATGGAATTCCTCAAGAGTAACTTCATTTATTGCTCTCATGGCCTTCAGCTATTCATCAATACCACTTTATCATCAGATGTATCAAGAGTATCCAACAGATCTACAATAACAGGCATGCTTTAATAGTGTCTATAGGGTAAAGAACTGCCATGATGCCTCTGTCACCAAGTGCAGCTAGTAGCACTGATTCTGTCTGTCATCTTGCCTTTAAATATAGCAATCCCACATGCAGGTGTATGGAAGTGGCAGTAGTTTCACCAACTGATGCCTTAATGTGCATATTCAGTCAGTCCTAATTTGACTCTATCTTCTGCTAAGAGACTAGGTTAGAGTTCCCAAGTCAAACTCTCCGCAATTTTTCACTGTAATTGACATCAAATATTCTAAAACATATACATATATTCATTTCAATAATCAGTACAATTAGTTGTGCACATAAATTTTTAATGAGCCTTTGAACGAAAGGTTCAACAGTTTAAGAGACTGGTAATAGGAAACAATATTTATTTCATTGGTGGGTTTCAGCATCCTGAAAATGAAAAAAAAAAAATATCTGTTCCTTCTTATTGCTAGTATAGAGTTATTCCCTGTCGTGATTTAACCAGATTAAAAATCAGCATTTAAATAGAAGTCACCAGTTCAAAAGAGTAGTCCAAATCTGGAGCGATTACAATGCTTTTGCACACCGTCTCATGGTCCATCAGAAATGCTCTGGCACTCTTACTCTGTTTTTAGCTCAGGGCATAAGTCATCATAAGTCAGTATTGCCCATTGTTGCTATAATAAAAAAAAAAAAAAAGAGCAATGGAAATGATAGCTCGAGTATCACTACCCCTCCTCTTTACCACAGGACCATGCTTGCATTCAAGCCATTATACTGGGAGATTCTGCACTGATGCTCTGTAGTTAGCAGATATCACTTGTCTGCCCTTTCAATGCAACCTTGAGAAATAAAATTTATTCAAACAATTTTTAAAAAGCAATGCACAAATTGAGACCAACCTGTTTAAAGACACTGTTGAACTGCAAAAGGCATCTGAATATTAGAATTAAAACAATCTCTGAGGATTTATGCTATAGGAGTTAAATTAGTTTCAATGTGAATTTTACACTTTGATTACCATGCAAAAGTGAATTCTTTAAAACATATAGATAAGTTTTGATATGCATCTACCATTGTTTGTTATAATGTTCTATTATTTACAGCAGCATAAATGACACAAGTTCCCAAAGGGTTAATACAACTAGATGACTGAAATTCATGAGCATAATCCTAAACAAGTGAGTTGAAGTTCTATCAGGTCTATTTCATAGCATCAGGGATTACTGCTAGCAGTCTAATCCTACTGAGCCTAAGGGAGACTCGTTGTATTGTATTTGAAATCCTGGCCAGGAAAGAACGGAAGGTTAAATGGGTGCCTTGCTCTGTAATCAAATATCACAGGCACTACTTATCTATTCAATGAACAACTAACGTAGAAAATCAATTAAGAAACAAATAGCTTCTTCTTTTGATTTTTTTTTACCTAACAAAAAGAGAGAGTGAAGAGTAAATGTTTTTATAATACATGTTTAATGAAACTATATCATATTATAAAATAATCTATACATAGACTGGCAAACATTAACAAGAAGGTACAAACACCCCATAGCAACTGCTGATGTTTTAATGCTATTTCTTTAAGTTACAGGGCTATTTTCAAGGCTAGTGTGTTTTCAAACTCTGGCAATTGAGCGTCTTCTGAGCATATAAAGCAGCACACGGAAACTACTCATACAAAAATATTAACTGACTGCAGATAATTGGACTGTGCTCAAATGAAATCACAAATACATATCCGGTTGTTTGTAACTGAACATCTTAAATTATGTATCAGCTGTGAAGAGCATTTCTTCAGCTGTGCATCATCTTTTGTTCACTTGGTTAAAATCCCAGGAGTACTGAAAAAGGCTGAAGCTCCTGCTGGTCTTTGTTCCCAGCAGGGAGAACTCCCTTTTGGTGGTCTTGAGGTTAACACCCTACCCGCCTCCCCCCCCCATACCTGTCATTCTGAATAGACTTCACAGTCTGTGCACACAGACAAACAGCCTGACCTGGCCAGCTAGCTTGACCCCTGGGCAGGAAGAAGATCACATCTGGTTATTAATATTGGGACATTAAAAAAATGTAATCTTCAAGGCACTTGGAGAAGCAGGCTGGCAATTACACAGTGTGCACGGGATGTCAGTCAGGGAGCATGTTAGCCTGATATTATGTCCAAGAACACTAAAACGTTCATTTTGCTCTGATGAGGGGTTTCAAACACAGTCTCCCTCTGTATCTCTGAAAGCTGGCAGGAGAAGTTTGCCCAAAGCACTTAAGGCTCCAGATTATCTGTTCTTACACTTCACAATTTTTAGTCTGTTTTACACAGTTTTATAATGCAAAACATTTGTAGCTGAAAATTGATGCAACTAGAAAAAAGATCTCACATGATTTTATAGTAGAGAAAGGCAACTAATAAAGGGAACAAAACCTCTCAAAATTACAATTGAGAAAAACATGTTCCCATTACATTGAGTATTTTACCTCTATCCAGATTTTTTTAGTTTGTTCATTCTAGGCATCTGCATAGTAGACAGTTTAAACACAGTTTATGCAATTGGCTAAAATATACAGAAACACATTTGTACATGCTTGTGATATATATTATATACAGATGTATTTATACAAAGCTTTATATAGCACAGATTTAAGTGTCATGTGTGAAATCTTAGTTCCACCAAGTTCAACGGAAAATTTACCATTTGCTGGAGTTGGGACAAAAATTAACCCTACCTAAACAACACACTCCCATCAGGATATGTACTGTGAATATCAAAGCCCTGGTTTGACCCCTTTACATAGCCAGATAATTATTCCTATGTGACCCCAGTGGTTATATCTAAAAAAGAATGAAAGACCATGGTCTGGAACTATTATATGTCATGTGTTTTACCCCAGTCTTACTGATACCACATGGAAGATTTTATATTGTCAATATGAACCCAACATAGGTCCAAAATTCTTCACAAAGGGCACTCTGACTGCTCAAGGCACACTTCTACACCTGTTGTGTGAAAGGTAGAGGAGCATGGTCTTCAAAGAATTCTCAAATGAGTCCTAGATGACAGCGTCAACAAAATCTCTGTGCTTGAAACAAGACCTAAAATTGTCTCCAGGAGTAATTATTGTTAATGTTCCCAGCCCAGTTAGCTTAAATCAGCTGTCATTAGTTTGGTTTTGCTGCAAACCACCATGAAGACTTTTGCCTTGCTTTCAAACAAAAAATTTTTCTTTCAGATTACATTGGGGCAACACCCAGGATGGGCCTTTTACCAGTAATGTGTTAATCTTATGATCTTTGAGTCTGAAAAAGGAGCTTCATAGCATTGGAGACGGGAAGTTTCCAGCTTTTTAACAGAATGCTGGCACTTGTTTTTAGCTCCGATAGGCTTTGAGAAGTCAGACCTTCAAACTGAAATGCTACTATGTATGGAAAAGCTATTACAGGAAAAATGCAAGATGTTTCTAAAATATATTGGTCATGAAGTTACAGCAGCGTTTCCCCCCCTTAATATTACTGAGGCTTGGCCCAGTACATGCAGCCATACAAAAAAAAAAAAAAAGAAAAGAGTATTGGTAGAGTTAGAGAGCACCCTACAAATTTCTAACATATTTTTCCTAATGCAAAATATGCAGCAGGTTCAAAATGCATGATAGCTTCCCATGGGATATTCAGCACACCTTTTTTCTCTCTTTATTACTTGAAACAACACAGCCAACTCAAGCTCAAGACAATAAAATTTTTATCCCAATCATCCCAGATAAATAGAAATGTTCGTAACAATGCGCATGAAAATGTACATAAACACTCACATTCAGCCACAAGAGAAAGTGGAAAAGAAAGTTATTGGCAAAAAAGGAGGAAAATATAAAGGGGTCTAGGGCTTGGTAAGCGTGAAACTGGGCTAAGTGCTGCAGAAATTTAGGTGCAAATGGCACTGTGAAAAACAGACACGTAGAGATGTCGGTAGAGAAGGAAGAAAAATGTGGTGAGGTGGTAAAAAATGTCTGTGTGTGCAACTGAGGTTGCAAAGAGTAAACCACAAGGCAAGGATGACACTATGCACGCTCCTGAGGGAGCTGGCATTTTGGAGTGAAATTCCAAGCTTCAGGCAAAAGAGGAAATGTTTCTGACAGGTTGGGGCCTTTTAGGGTGGAGGCTTTCTGGTTTTAAATAGCAGCTGCTTAAAAAATATTCACAAATGTGGAATAATTTAGGAGGAGAAATGGGCTATAAATGAGGTGTCCTAGTGTGTATGCTCACCCACAAAGTATGTCATGGTTATCAATACCCAGCAACCTGGTTTGATCTGTAAAAGATATTTAGGGAAGTGGATTTCATTGTATCAACTCACACTCTGTATCAAACAGGCAAACTGTTTCCATGAGAGGGAAAACAGTCCCAAATTCACATCCTCTCCTCCTTTACACATCCTCATTGCAGAGCAGTCTCTCTGACTCTGCCTTTGTGACTAGCCTTTTATCTAGAGCACCAGAAACAAATGGGAAAGCCCTAGAAATAAACTTTGGGAGAAAAACAGGAACAGTAACCATCAATTTCAGCAAGAAATTACTGAAATAACAGGACTTTTTGAACTGGATAATTTCTCACAGTAGTGACAAACCACAGTAGTCAAACCACAGGAGAGCCATGTCCCAGTCAATTGACAAAGTTAAGAAACACTGTCGTTTTGGAAAACTTCTCTATCCCTGGAGTAATACTACTGAGATCATCAATACTGCAACAAGATGGATTTAGCCTACATTCTTCCTGTCTCCTTCCTCTCATCACCATTTTAATAGGAAACAAACAACATTTTTAAAGCTTCAAACAAATTCTGCAGAGGATAAAAACTAGCAAAACCCTTGTAATTTTTCCTGAATCTTAGCAAATATTTAGACTTTTGCTTAACAATACGACCTACCTCATACTAAAGAAATTTCACAGACTGCTCATGCCACTGGCAGCTGAGAATCTTATATTTGTGGCATAGTGAGGAAATAATCCTCACCAAAAATTAAATGCTGGGTGAAAGGTTGGGGGATGGGATGTGTGAATGACAGCCTTGTGCATGTTTTAGCACTGAAAAAGGACAACTGGTGCTGGGAAAGAACTGTGGTAGTCCATCAAGCCCAGAACACACTGACACAGCCCAGGAAGGCTCCCTGCAAGGTGAGCACAAGAAAAATGAAACCTACCTGAGCAGGGTATCAAAACACAGGACTGCAGTCAGCCCCTACAGCTTGTGACAGCAGCCACTGCCTTTCTGTAGCAGATAAAAAGTTTTCTGAAGTCACCAGCATCCCCCTGAGCCAGCTCTGCCTGGGAGCTCCCCACGTCTCCCTGTGAAGCAGGGATTTCACTCTCATCACAGACACACTTCCATGTACTCCGCCCTTCTGCTACTGCCCTTCCCAGTCCTTCTCCTGCCGCATCTCCTGCAAAGGGAAGAACAGGCTCCCTGCCAGCCAGGGACTCCCTGACACAAGCACAATAACTCTGCCCTCCCCCACGGCAGGGAACTTGCATCACATCTCCAGTTTCTTTTTTGCCCCATTAATGGCAGAAAGGGAGCTGAGCCAAAATTAGAGAGGGTTGTCCTGTGACTGTGTGTTTGTCATACATTTCCTTGTTTCAAGTTTTCTCCAATGACTAATAGCCTCTTTAAGAGTTCCAAACAAAAGTAAGTTATTCTAAGATGGAAATTGCTGGACATAGTGAAAAACATTTCTTTTTATGGGGCATAAGAAATAAAAAAGGAAAAAACTCTCAACATTTATATACTTAAACTTCTCAAAAAAAAAAAAAAAAGGAGAGGGAAGAATGTAAAGCATTACAAACTTAATTTTGTGAAAAAAGTATTCAGTGATGTGCTGCCAAGATAAGTGCCTCTTTGCTTTAACTAATTAGCACTATTACAGGGTTCAGTAGTGATATTTCAGCAGTAATTGATCCTCTGATGCAATTTTTGTGTATTTCAAACTAGCCAATACATCCAGCCAAGAAGGCTGTGCAAGGATGGAGGCTGGCAGTCAGCACAGAGGTGCCAGTCACTCATGAGCATGACCTTGGATCCTGGGATGCTAAACAGATTCTGCCAGGAGGAGCCACTAGGATCAGTATTCTAGAAATCAGAGCCCTAATCCCTCCACTTTTAGCACTTTCTACTGGCAGGTAGCACAGCTAATTTAAATTCAGGTATTGACTGTCCTGAACTAGTGTTTATATACAGTCACACAGGGAATTTGAACTTCCTGGCTTGCTCTGAAATTAGTATTTCATTTCAAATGTTGTGCTGACTTGGTGGGGAGGGAATTTGGCATCATATTTTCAGATTACTTCACACTACATACAGGGTAACATAGTTACTATGTATTTCTTTTTCTTCTAAACCCTAATGTGAAAGGTTTTAATGTCAAGCAGCATGAAGGCCAGAACAATCTAAAAGTCAACATAGCTCCCACAGTATGAGCTCAACCACAACAGACATTCCATCTGTATTTCATGGTATACCTTAATAACAATCAATAATACATTAAAGTGAGCACCAAACAGTATGAAAAGAGGACACTACAAAGAACCAATTACAGTTATGCCTCAGCCTTGCAGTCCACATGCAGAAACAGCACCTTCTATTTTGCATCAGTACATAAATATCTGGGGTAAATATTTGCAGATAGATGGTTAATTAGCTATTTCTGTTCTTCAGGCTCAGCAAATAGTTAACTGCCTACAGACATTTGCACCTCAAGCCACTAGGTATAGCAATACATGTGGGAAAGCAACGAGAGGCAGGCAATGTGAAGAGACAGGCAGTGTGACATGGGCACAAGGAGATGCTTCTTTCTCTCACTCTCCTAATATTAGGGGGAATTTAATTACTCCATGGATTAATTTCAGAGCTGGAGTTTTTTTCCACTCAGCTGGCTATGCAGAAGCAGCCTAACCACATAATGTAGGCACTTAACAGAGGGGCAAAAAACTAAACTGACAGAGGCAGAAAACAAGCTAGATGAACTAACAGGGCATTTAACAGAACAAGTTAGCTCTGTGTCTTCTAACTGCAAACTAGGATTGATCCTGCAGAAGTCATAAATGAACTCATGACAGTCAAGACCAGCCAAAGAACTGTGAGAAATGCCAGATACTTTTGAAGTTAGCTGAGCATGCAGAAGAAACTCAGTATTGACAGATAAATCTAAGAAAATATTAGAAGGAATACTTTGAACCAATCAAACATTTTACTGGTGGCTAAGTTAAATGTAGCTACTCCAGGACACTTCAGCATCAGTTTGAAGGGGGGGCGTGGGAAGAAGCATGTAATGAAAGGCAACATATTTCCAGCACAGACTGCAATAGGATTTGTTTAAAGCAGATTATATTTTTGGATGCACCAGGCATGGGACAGTAAGATCATACAGTTCCACTGAGAACGGCATGTTCAGTTCTGAAATATCTGTGTATCTCCAGAAAAATTTAACACTGGTAAAAGGAGTTCAGAGATCAGTGATGGGATTAGCAGAAATGTGGAAAAACTTCCACTAAAAGCAAGACTGAATGGATTGAAATTTTTGTGTAAATAAAAGAGAGGCATGATAAAAAGACCATAAAGTAATCATAAAGATTATTGTGAAGTTATAAAGTTTATGTAAAAGATCATAAAGCAAGTAAGAACACATGATCTTCTTCATTATATTTCCAGATGAATAAAAAGAAAGAAAACTTAATAAATTAACAACAGAAAATTTTAAAAGCCAAAAAAAATATCTGCATGCAGGTTAAATTAACCTGTGGAACTCCTTCCCACTGCATGTGATTGAGCCAGAAGTTCACTTTATAAACTGATTTGATGTCTGTATACCTGTAAGACTACCCAAAGTCTGCTTTGGCGGGGGGGAGAAATATATACTTGAATTTATATGATGTTAATTCATTGCGAAGTACAGAGGACATACGAAAAGAATAAGCATTTTCCTGTATAAGCAACATTATTCTATATTTGCCCATGAAATCTTTTTTTTTTTTTTTCCCTTTGGTCTGCTTTGCTCTCAGAAGCAATTGTTGTTAGGCAGTCTGTAGCAAAGAGATTAGATAAGGTGGACTAATGGTATAATTTGCTGTGATAGGACAATGATTGCATACTTGGCCTATTAATGTGTTGTTGCTTTTAAAATAACATTCTCTTCTGTTATGGACAGCCACTTCAAGAAATGTACTTAACTAACTTTATTTGCAATAGAGTATTTTTCATTAGGACAGGTTGGAAAGATATCTCATGATTAAGTAACTCAGAAAGAGCTCCAAAGAAAAAAGTAATATTATTTACACCCAGACCAAATCCTGATAATTTCAGCCCTAAAAGTGTGTATAAGAAAATTGTAAGTAACTGGGAGAAAGAAATTAAAAGAAAACTGGAAATCCAACCTTGACTGCAGCAGACGCTAACATATACAGACCGTCGTACAGCATTATAGAAGATGACAGTAGCAGCCTGGGTTATGTATAGACACACATAGTTTTAAATCCTGTTTATGCTCCTGGGAAGTGCACACTTATATAAGCACACACACCTTTTGTTACTGTCCACTGCACCCCCTGCACAAGAAACCCAGCCTCAAACAATTGTGACTTCCCTTCTAACACTACTATTGGGTAACTGCTCTTGTGAGCATGAACAACTTCAGACTCCACCTCTAACACTTCCCAATACTTGAATTCATCCTTCCCAACTACAGACACTCTATTAAGTCCATGTAAAAATAAATATATACAGACAGAAAGACAGACATATGTGAAGAACTTGTTATGCATAATTATAATTCTATGAGGACCATTTAGACTGTCAGATGTACTACAGGCCAACCTCTCAATCACCTGTGCTTGGTTAGAGACACATTGGGTTTTTTTTTTCCCAAAAGCCATGCTCTGTTTCCCAGTACAGACAGTATTGACCTTACCTTCTAAATCTATTAGGATAAACAACTACTAGAAGTAAAGGAAAGACATTTGTTTAGTTCCTGTTGTGGACACATGAGGCATAAAACCTTTGTATCTGGAGAGCAGAAAAGCTGAGTGAACTGGGATACAGGCTCTCTGTAGCATGAGATTTTAGAGTCTCCTTTTATTGATTACCAGCTCAACTCTTCCTTATCATAAAAATTGTTACTTACACAGAACTCTTCAAAACCAGCATAGTTCTTGTATTTTGTGTAGCCTAAAATGCTTTGGGTAAACCCTATCATCTGTTTGATGATTTTGAGGTAGCTGAGGCCACAGAATTTGAGCTTCTCAGTGAAAAACTCATGAAATAAAAGAAAATAAATATCCTAGCAAGACTTCTTGGATCCAGACCCTACATGTAACATGTTGAGTCAGAGATGATACCATAAATCTATTTTTGTTTTTTGGAAAACAAAAAAAGACAACACAAAAAAGCAAAAAAAAAAAATTCAAAGTGACTACAGAGTGTCTGAGTAAGGATTTGCTCTTTCTCAAAAATACCTGTAAGCAGTCCTAATGACTAGCTACAAAGATTTTCATTCCTTGAGTTCTATAAGTCACAGAATTCAAGTGTTGCGAAGATATTGTTGAAGCCTGACGCACTACAAAACACACCAGTGGAGACAGGAACAGAGAGACAGAGCACATTGACAGCATACCCAATTCATCACGACCTATGAGACTACCTTAGTAAATCAAAAAGTGGCAAAGGATATCTACAGCCTAGATACAACACCTATTACTGAGATGCATCTGCAACAGGGTTAGTCCCAGGGGACTAACAATACAGCAGTGCTTTCAAATCTGCCCAAACTCTAGGTCAGAAATTTGGTAAAATTAGTCCTAAACTATTTTCTGTGGCCTGTGATCTTTGTCATCTGAGACCTGACTTCAGAAGATCCTGTCCTGACATATCCCAGGATTCCAGCTTCCTCCTGGGTCAAGAATTTGAGTCAGAGAAGCTCCTGAACAAATAAGGACATAAGGTTTTCAGAAACACTTGCAGTTTGGACTCATTTTTTTCCACCAGCTTTACTCTTCCTAATTTCCAGTCATTCATTAGCTGCTTACATATCTGCAAATGCCAAAGGGTGTTTCCAAAATAGTAACATCTAGATATTAAAGCTGTCCCATTTCAGTAGTAAAGCAAACTTTTTTCCATGCTCTCATCACTAGCACACAAAGAACAAGAATACCAAGACGCTCCTTAGACTTTGTTTCATTGTTCTCGTCGTAAAAATATCAAGTTTCTGGTCATTCACAAAGTGTTTATTCAATTAGAGAACACTAGTATTTTTTTCCTCAATCTATTTCCCATAGAGCAAGTTTTTCTCTAAGTTACACAGAAAACAGGAACATTGTCTGAATGGTGTGAAGCTGCGTCAGGGGAAGTTCAGCTTGGACAGTAGGGAAAGGTTCCTTAATGAAAGAGTGGTTGGTCACTGGTACGGGTTTCTCAGGGAAGTGCTCACAGCACCAATCCTGTCAGAGTTCAAGGAGCATCTGGATGACAGTCATACAGTTTAGTTTTAGGTGTCTTGCGAGGAGCAGGAAGTTTGATTCAATAATCCTTATGAGTCCCTTCCAACACCAGATTCTGATTCTGTGATTCTGTGAATCACAGTGCCCTTCTTTCTCCTTTACTATTAGGACCCAGAGTTTTGAATTTAGGATAAGGATAATATCAATTATAGCTATTGTGATACTTGAGCCACTTGCAACATCTTAGGATTTTCCAAGGAAAACATCTTCCTTTTTAATAAATTTATTTGGAGACAACTGACCTCCCTCACCCAAGAAGTGCTATGGGTCCAAACACAAGCTTAGGATGCCAATGGAAAAATTCCATATGTGCTAAACAACTAAAATCAAGAGATGTAGACCTTTGTAATTGCCTGATAAAGTTCTGGAAAGAAGAGTTTTCACTGCTGACCTTTGTTTTAAAAGGGTCATCTTGAACTTTCTCTAAGAGTAATCTAGTTTTCTGTTAAAGGTTGGGGTACAAACTATCCCAGAGCAGCAGATTCTGTGCCATCTTTATGGCTCTACGGTTCTTTTCTCCAGAAGCAGTGCAAGGAAGTAGTGCATGTTCTTGATTTTTGAGAGAGTTTACAAGGGAGAACAGGGACTACAAATAGCGAGCCTCTTTGGGCAGAGCACTGAATACTGTCCTTGTATGCTAGGCTTCCTGCACACAATCCAGCAATAAACCAGCAGTTATACAGTTATGTATTTTATACATGAAAATCATGTGAACAGCATGTGAACAGCATGGTTTGATTAATACTCTAGGATAACATTTTTAAATAGAAAAAAATCACATTTTTTTGTTAGGCAACCCTAGTGGTCAAACATCCACTCTTGGAATGAGGCTAGTATGTTACTATCCATAGCTCCTATTAGCAATATGTTTCCTATGCATGCATATAACCAAGGAGTACTGCTCATACCCCTTGTACATGACAAATCCTTTTTTTTTTTTCTGTTATTGTAACTGCTACTGCAGTAGGATGCCCAAGGCATGGGAATCTGCACACTTCATCATTCAAAGACTACCTTTGCTCAATTTTTGTTTTCTTCAATACCCCCTGCTTTTAAAAGCTAAGGATTATTTTAATGCCTTCCTTCCCACTGGTAGAGTAAAACATACATTTTCCCCTGAGGCTATGGTGCATAATATGCTGTGTATCTGCTGCAGTACTGAAGGGTTGGCACGTTGTGCTGCAGACCAAGGGGGTAATTTCTATGACATCCTCCTTCATGGCTGCCCACAAAGCAACAGTCTTGAAGTTCTTAGCAAAGCTTTACTTTTTTTACGTATCAGCATGAGGTTGTACCATCATCAGTCTGCACTATCTGCCTGTATTAAGTACCAGTCTAACAGGCAGATCATCAGGTTCAAAAATTATTGCAAACCACCACTTGTAATTTATGTTTTATCAATATAAAGCCTCTACTCATATTTAACATAATTAATACCTGTTTCCTGTTGTACTGTATTATATTTTACCCAAAAGCATACACTTGGAAGTTTATCCAAGAAAATACATCTCCTGCATTGTGCCTGGTCCTTTCTGAAACCAAGAGAAATTGCATTACTTAGTATTTCACACCAGCATCTTCACTATCCTTTCTTATCCTTTTCTGCTCCAGCTGTACCCCAAAGGAGGAAAAAAGAAGAAATGCAGAAAATTCATTTGTCTGTCTAGCAATATAGATATATATATAGAGCCAATACAGTCTCAAAATCTGTGTATCAGAAACCTCAAATCTGTCCTGTACATATGAGGTCTGGTAGATTTTACTCCCATTAATTCTCCCATGAAATCACAATCTGGTATTTTGGTGGATGGACCAACAAATGCATAGACCAAGGGAAAGTTTCTTCTAAATTACTTAGCAAAAACAACAGCAAAGCTGAATTACATGTATCCATGTCAAAATATAACTTTCCTGTCATGTGTCAGTCTTTTTACTTTTTTTTACTGCTCATTTTTAAATATGTGGAAGACAGCGTAGAGAAAAATCTCGCCTGGGAGAGTCTGGCAAACTAATTACAATTTTAGAAAAGACACCTGTAGTGAGTTGCACAATATCAGCTAAAGTCTCCTATGGGTAACAAGAAAATCTATGTTGCAAGGCTGGGAGGGAGTGGCTGCTAAATCCATAGCTGCAATCTATTAATGCACACATACATATGCACTCACATTGACACAATACTCTTGCATAGACTATACACTGTATCTCTGCTTTGAATCGCAGACAGAAATAATTACATATTTCTCTTAATGTCAGAATGAAAGAACTCC
Organism: Vidua macroura; assembly: GCF_024509145.1. Lineage (NCBI taxonomy): Eukaryota > Metazoa > Chordata > Aves > Passeriformes > Viduidae > Vidua > Vidua macroura. The sequence goes on along the minus strand of NC_071571.1, from coordinate 123,911,356 downwards.
AGGCACAAAAAATAGCTGTTATACAGCCATTTTGTGTGTTGAGCATATTGAATAAGTAAGGCTGATTCTCTTTCTGTTGCTTTGGCTCTCCTTGCTCACTGCTTTCCAAGAGGACCTACTCTCTCGGGCTCCACTGCAAGCAGGCTGGTACAGCCTCCTTTCCAAGAGGAGCCTCACACACTCTTATCCAGGACAGCACACAGACTGGGATTCAGGACAGCATTTCCATGGAAGAACATGAAGATTCTTTAAACTATGATTTGAGAACACCTCCCTGTTTCAGCAGTGTACCATAAGCTAAATACAAAATATGGTATGTTTAACAAGGACCATTATGTAAGACAATCTGAGAGACAGACATCTGAATATCAAATTAAATGTACATAAAATATAATGTGAAAATGTTTTCTCTACTGTTTTATTTTAATTTTATCATAAAAAGGGTAGTTTTGAAATTGCTATTTTACCAGCCAACAATATTTTTTTTATTAACTGGGGGGGGTGATTTTTTTAAATAAATATTCTTGTCTATAGTGTACAAGTACATATAGTAGGCATATACATTATTTGTAGCTATGACTACACAATGTATGTATAGCTGTGACTAGACAGTGTGCTCTTTGAACACCGGTTTCTCTTTATACATGTAAGCAAAACAGCATAATCTGAATTACAGTAAATGAAACTTGCAGTGGAAATTAAATTTCATAAAACATTTAAAACCATAAGTGAATACAAATCTCAAAGGACTTTAAAAATTGAAATACCTTCTAGTCTCTATATGAGGCTTGTTTTGAGGAACAAATTAGAGTAACTTTTGTTTATCACTGAAAACAGTTTTTTTCTAAGCAACCAAAAAGAATAACATCAAGCAAAGCCTGGTTTAGCTCCTCAGGTGTGAAGACATATTCCAATTTCCTTTCCACAATGATTTTTATGCAAATCAATGCTGCACAATCTCCTGACCTCTTTTACCATCATACTGGGACAATGACAGTAAAATAATTGGATTGGCACATTTGTAGGATATTTTACTTTATATTAAAAAGTTAGTGCAGGACAATTGAAATGAAAAGAATGTGACTTTCTGTTAATTCCAAGCTGATCAAGTACCAATATTTCATGCCAAACAGAGTAAAGCAAACAAAGTGATTTGGGCTGTTAGTCCATTTGTCCCCATGTGCATATACTTTGCTTCCCCCTCAGTTGTTAATTCCTAACAACCATGCTTTCATCCAGAACAAGGATAATGAGAAAAAACCAAGCAGTGTTCCTTGGGGAACTGTTACACTAAAAGTTACCTAAGGACTAAATCCCACTTGTGCCTCCTGCATGTGGTAAAGATGAGCAAATCATTCAATACTCCTGGCTGATTTAAAATCCAAATATGCAAACAGCATTATGGAATCCAGACAGACTATTCTGCTTCACTGATGACAGATGCAGAAAAAAAAAAAAGCTGGTCTGATTAATCTTTTGACTTTGAACCAGCAGAGAAGTGGACACCTCGCTTTAAAGAGCAATGCAGAACCCCAGCTGAAGTGAAGAGCAGGTGCTGCACGGTATTTGCCTTTCCTGCAGAGGATGCTAGCTAGCAGGACCGGCAGCTGACCATGAAAATTCTTGGCCCTAAGTGACCCAAGAACAGACTATAAATCCATCCTATAAAATATAGCAAAAGCCCCATTTGTTCTTCCACCCTTTCAATATGTGATGTTATACATTTGTGATTCTCTCATTTTATTGGCCTCTTTAGAAAGCTGTTTATGATCATTTGTGGACAAAACAAAGGCTCATTGTAAACTCTCTTTTAAATAAGTTGGAAGGTCAACATGAAACAAAGGGTTCCACTTTCATAACTGCTTACATGCAAACTATGCTTGTGTGTGTAATATTACAATGCATTTCAGCGAAGGGATAGAGTCCTAGCTAATTACAAAGCTAACATATAATAGCATTGCATTAGCAGCCCAAGAAATTCCTATTGAATTGCATACATCTGAAAATAGAAAGACATGGTTGTGCTGGAACTTAATTATCTTGGCAAAAACTGTGAGGGCTTGATTCTCAGAAGACATAAACACAAAGGTCTGCTTTACCCTCCCAAGGATCTAATTCTTTGTTTATTCAGACAACTTCCATCAGATAAAACTTACCATTTGGATTGACTGATTTGCCTTCTTATTTATAGTATCTACAGCTAAGTAACACAATTACTGCGTGGTTTGTGAGTAAGGGAAAGAATACTTCTGACGTACAAATACAAGGCCTCAAAGAGACAATCAGTGCGCTCTGCCAGATTAAAAAATTTAATGCTGTTGCATTCCACTCTAGGCAGAGAAGACAAGCCTTTTCCAAGGACAGGTCTGACTGAAATGCTTTTTTATGGGTTCAAAGTAAAACATTATGGTGAAAAAATGAATACAGCTTTGTTTGTTTCTTCAGTCATCGTTAGCAATAGACATAAGGGTATTCTGGTTTTGAGCCCATATGGAAAGACCATCAACACTTTCTGCTTCTGGGTCCTTTGCCAAAATACCATATCCCACATGCCTTTTACCTTAAAACATAAAAGAAAAGGTGTTGTTCTGGTCAAATAAAGGAATAATTTTTACTAGCATACGTCGAATGTTAAAGCTGCCTAAATCCTGCCAAAGACATTACAACACCATCTGCAAAACAGATTTTCATTAAATTGATCAGTTTAAAGTTAAGCAGCTAGGCAGATGATGCTTTTGAGCTAACCTTTAACCTTTAACCTTCTTAAACTGAAATCAGGTCAGTACTCTTGGGTAATATCTTTGCTGCTTGAGAACACGGGAGGTAAAGAGATATACCAAAATTTAAAAATCATAGCATAAATAGTGTTGTGGATCAATATTTTGTCAATAAAAGGAAGACCAAGGTAGTTCTCATACAGTCTGCTAACTGCTGCCTCTCACTTTCCCTGAGCTTCTAAATAGTTGCATACACAATGTAAACTGCAGTAAATATACAGTATAAAAGCAATTAATATTGAAGGCATTATCAGCTAACCAAAAAATATTTTTGATAAACTGTCTCCAAATATTAATTTGTGATTAGAAAGTGATCATGTCATTCAGTTACTTGGTTAAGTAAATTTTACTTTCAGACATTCCAGTTTATTTTATAAAAAGGCTATCCTGTACTTATTTATTTATTTATTAATAAAAGTATTTGGAAACTATTTTATAAGCACAGGACATGATATATGCAGTTCCCTGAAAGCTATTTGAATAAGCTTCAAAATGGCTGCCTTAAGAGCAGTTCCAGCTATATGCATTTTACATCCACAGAGACAGATCACCATCCTGCCTCAGCTTCCCAAATCTGCAGAAGCTGAATGCTTCCTCCTGCAGAATGGAAATGCACTCTGTTGCTATAGAAGCTTTCTCTGTTTACTTGTGGAGTCACTGAATGCTTCTTGATGGATGCTGCCAAGAACTTGCAACTCTTCTGTGGTTTAATTTGCTAATATCAAGCTTCACAATTCCAAAAGTAAGTCTTTGGGAAATTCATTTAGGCCAAGCTGAGTTCATTTAGGGTAAGGCCGTCTTTGTTCTGGTTCTTAGCAGCCACATTACCAACACCATTTGAATACTGCACTTCTGTAAGGAACAACCAGGCCATTTCTTCTTTAAATAACTTAGAAACCAGCTAAAGGTTCCACTTTGCCACATTTAGAATCTAACTCTAAAAGTGACATTTCCGTACTGCCTAAAATTATACAGCTTCAGAAGAGAAGCTCTGATGTTCATGGTTGCTTTAAAAGCTACAGCTATGAAAAGACATCCTTTTATTCCATCAATAGTTAAGCACAGGGAGAAAAATCAAGCTTTTATGACAACATTTATAAGAAGAAAATTCACAAAACAATAACATTTAAACAAATATAAATTACTGAAGAAAAACTTTGAGGTACTTGACAAAGCAAAAGAACAAAGCCACAGATTCTTCTCCTGTGCTTTCAGATGGTTTTAGTATTAAACTTTTTATTGCCAAACCATATTCACAGCACCTTAATTTTAAAAAAGAGGAGCTGCTTGAATATAAACACAATTCATGAATATTCGATATTGCTCCCAAAGCATATATCTATTATTCATACAAATTAATGTTCTTTTTTTCCTTAGGTGCTCTAAAAGTTTTTCTGATGTATCAAGAGAAAAAAGTTTACAACTCTCTTGGTGTCAACAGCTTCACCAAGACCTGACAAAACTATCAAGTCTGCTAGCAGATAACTTAGCAGATTTTCAAAACTGCATTTATTTACATCTTGAGGCCTGAATGTACACGTATAATTAAGAGCAACATTTTCTGGGTGATGTGCAGAGGCATTACATTCTATTATAGAGCACACACATCTAGAACATCTTGGTCATTTGGGACACATTGTAGCACTTCATGCCAACCCAAATCTTAAAAAAACCCACTAATACTCCAATTGATATTTTCAATGTGACATCACTCTCCTTCAAATTAACCTTAAAATGGAACTATATAAAAATGTGTGTGTATATGCTATCTGCTTTCTGAGAGTCATTAAACCCAGTGGGCTTCAAATTTCCAAGATTCTCTAGGAAGTCATGAGGGACAGAAACTTTTTAAAAAGCTGAGACACTCACTAGCAATCCTAGGGACAAGTCCTTTAAAAATACATGCATCAGGAGAGTTGGAACCCTATGGTTAACAGCCAGACACTTTCAATTGTCCTACTTAGGCCACGAAGCCTAGAGGGTATTTGGGAGTTTACGGATTCCATTTCCACTGGGATGTCCTTAACTGATTCAAAGACTGAGTTCCAAAGGCTGGTGATGGTCCCTTGCTGTGTGTAATAGCTGCTACATAGATGCTACTGAGCTGCTCCATCTAACAAACCAGGATCTGGCAAAAAAGCAGATTCAGTAGCAGGAGATTTTCAGTGAAGAGGGCCAAGAGCTAATACTCTCTCCTGTAGCATCCCACACAAATATTTTGTAGGACAGGCTGGAAACCCAAACATATTTGATACAGGTTTTTCTAGGGATCAGGTTGAGTGAGTGAAGAGAAAGTACTCTTTTGAGCAGATCGTTTGCGTACCTTGTGACTATAGTTTTTGTTTGTTTGGTTTTTTTTTTTAATTAAGCAGCTGGCATCTTAGTTTCAACAGTCTCAGAAGCTTTGGCAGTAAAGCAATCTGAGAAAAGCCTTCTGCCTTCCCTTCTCCTACTCCATCGTTCCTGTGTGTGGCACCATTTCCAGTAGCATTTCTTTGAATGGTGGCATTACAGAACAAATAATTGAAATAATGCAGGTTAACACTCCAAAAAAAGAGATGGGGACCAAAAATTTGGTTGTTTTGTTTGTTTTTTGTTTTCTTTTTTTTAAACCCTGACTTGAAGTGTGGCTGCATAATGTAAATGGAGGAATCAAGGAATGGCTTCACGGATGACAGGGAGCAGGAACCTCTAAAGGGAGTTTTGCTGCAGAGGCAAGTTATGTCATTAGACTCTCAGCTCTTTTCATACTTTTCATAACAGGATTTTAGATCTTAAAAAAAAACAGCAAAAAATAACACCCTCTAGAATGAAGGAAAAATGCAATTTAAATATAATATATTATTAAATTAGCACAGCAGCCAGCACTGTGGGACAGTATAATAGACCAAAACTTGTATTACTGCCATTTTTGCTCACAGCAGATGCACCAAGGTTACAACTATCAGGTTATAAAATGAAAATCTATGTTACTGCCTGTGCAGCACGTATTAGCTCAGACCAACCATTTGAACATGGCTGAACACCAGAAAAATGTTATTTCTTGCTTAAACTAGAGGTCTGCTGAGACTTTTCTATATTTTTTCTGTATGTACAGGTCTTCAACATGATTAGAAAACCAGCATAGTTGCTGTAATCAGCAGATGACTCCTGATAGTTTAGTTATCACAAATTTCTAGTATAAATCAATAGATAACACTTGCAAAATGGATTTTCTAATCATATTTAGAGCTTGTTACAGTGACTAATGGTTTGCAATATTTCCTGAATTTTTATATCCCCTAGACAAAAGAAGTTTTTAATAAGTTACAAAGTTATTCATCTTGGAAATGAATGTGTTATATTTTGTACATGAACCAAGACAATCAAGCCAATCCAGTAAACACACTGCAGAAAATAGGTTACCCCATAATTAGGGTTTGGAAAAAGTCATGACAAGTTGTGTAATAAATGGTATTCATCACTCCCACATATTCATTATATCCACATAGTTTTTTCCAGTAAAGATAAAAATATAGTTGCCATTCTACTAACATATTTATCTATACCACACCCTTTCATGTTTGTGAAAAATCATTACTGGTTTGGAAAAGAAGGGCAGACAAAAGGATGACAGTGCTTACTTTTGAATATCCTTTGTAATAATGTGGCATATTGCATGTGCTTACTGAAAATACCAATGTAAAATAACTTGGCTGTGATACATCATGGTTGCAAACAGATACATATGCCAGAAAGTGATCTCCTTTCCCTGTGCACGGTATGGGCAAAACATCATTTTCCATAATCTCCCTCAAGCTTCTGATCAAAATGTAATGGACAAAATTTGAAAAGGTTATGAGAGATGAAAAACACCATTTATTATGAGAGAACTTTTTAAAAAAAAACCAACTTATGGACCCTGCGTTTACAGGAAGTGCCTCCTAAATGACCCCCAGGTGACTCAACAGGACTCATCTGGAGCACTTCTCCCTGACTAACCTGCAGTTTTTGTTTGACTATATGCATGTTCAATAAACATTTACTCTACTAATTAATCAAAGTCCTGTTTGATGAGCCCTGAATGGGTTAATTTCCCAGCCTACTTGGTGCTGGCTGGAGTTGCTGTCATAGACTTACCTTGTAGAGTTTCAGGGCTGCCTCATGCCTGTGATTGGTAGTGTGTAAGCGCAATTTATCCACGCTGTTGGTGTAATAGTCACAGGCGTTACATTTCAGGTGAACTGGGTTGCCAATGGCAATACACTTCAGCCTCCACTCATTAGTTTTGCCGCCTTCTTTAATGTGAGCCACCAGTTGATATTTCTGCATATGTTTGTCAGTCTTGCAGTGGAGCTGGAAGTTCGCTTTGAGCTGAGTGTTGTAGTTACAGAGCTTGCACTGGTAGATGTCTCCAATTACAGCCCTCCACTCCTCTTCGGGGAGTGAGCGCTCACTGCTCACATGCACACTTAGGGCCTCCAGGCTGTCAGAGGTGAATTTGTTGCAAACAGCACACTGGAAAAGCTTCAGCGCTGGGTCACTGATATAAGGTGACAGCTCTCCTGCAGTAAGGAGGGACAGGTCATCACCCATTAGCTGACCACTGGCAAGCCGGATTTCAGGCGGCAGCTCATTATTTACTACAGGAGAAAAAAAATTAAAAGGGAAAGTAGAGACCAGCAAGCATAGCACACACAAAGGAATCTGTAAAATAAAGCCTTGACAAGGAGTTTGCTTTCTCTAGAGCTTAAACTATAAAAAGCTGTAATAGGATTGAATCAGGATCAATTACAATCAT